>NC_081407.1:49330969-49635573 GCF_030272615.1 Cryptomeria japonica | reverse complement strand
AAGAAGTTTTTAAGGGTCATTGAAGGCCCCATTGGAACTGTGTCTACACTTCTATCACTATTGTATACATAAAAGTAAGTGAATTTTTTGTTTTTTGCATGATTTCAAATGATTGAATTATTGTTTTTATTAGTTTTTTGTTTTTCCATGGTTTCAAATGATTAAATTATGATTGTTTAATAGTTTGATTCCAAAAAATAGTGATAAGATGCATACTTATGGTTATTTATTTATTTTTGAACTTTTCTTTACATATATATGTAATATGATTCTATTTAGGTCAACCGATCTCAACCATGGGAAAGAACAAGTGAGGAATGATGGAACAACGAGAGGCTCAAAAGGAAAGACAAAGGCAGAGTATGAAGAAATTGTGTGACATAAGAACAATGGGAGAAGAAGGTATGTCAACCTCAACATCTCAATTCGATTTACCAAACGAATATAATGCACATAATGCAATTGAAGAAGAAACATTTGATAATTTACCATTTGAACCTAATGCAATTGAAGAAGATACCGCATTGAATAATCAATTAAATGATGAACATATTACACCTTCTCTACTTGATGAATTGAATGTACATAATGCACGGATGTTAACGCTTCCTAGAATCATTTGTAGGAAACCAAAGTATCTAATTGACATTGATGAGAATATATTGAAGTCAATGCCCAATAAAATGAATGAACGAACTTTTAGGAGAATGATTAAAAGAATATGGCAAAACAATTTAAAAAACTTAAATCAAACCGCAAGATGTCAATTAATTGTTCAAATGATTAAAAATTTGAATTTTAGAGAGACAATGAAAATTCTAGGCCTAAGATCATCTGAAAGTAACAGTGAAAGACCTATTGTCAAAAATTTATTTGATGCATATCAATCTATTGGTTCAAAATCATGTAGTAAAGATTCTAATGCTACTCGACGTGTCATTACATCAACCATAATGAGCAAGAAAATAAAAAAAGATCGTTTGATAAGCAAAACAAGTAAGTCATTGAACGTTAGTAGAACAACATTAAGTAAAGAATTAAAGAGGCGAGAACAAATAGAGGAACCTAACAATAATTCTCTTTGGGCATTCTCTGGTAGACTACCATGCAAAGACAAGGTTGTTGTAGATGCACTAAAAACATTAATTGAAAATTTTTGGCATGACAACACAAGAGTATCACCCAACCAAAGAGATGTTGTTAGAAGGCGAATTGGGTCTAAAAATTGTAAGCCACATGCAAAACACTATTTTGATATGACTCAAACTAAATTTTATGAAAGATTCCTTCAAAAGTTTCCTCAAATAAAAATTTCTCAAAGATTTTTTGAAATGGCAAAACCTTTTTATATTAAGATTAATCATGTACACCACATGTTGTTGTAGGATGCATATTGAATTTTCCATGCATTATGATATTTTTCATCATATTTGTTCTACTTTGCACACTAACGATGTTTTGTAGGAATGCAATATACAAGCACCTCCTAAGTTAGAAAGAGAATTTATTTCAAGTGTGTTATGTAATAGACATGATGGTTGCATTTATTATAAGATGCCTTGTTTGGAAGGTTCTTGTGCTATATGTGGTGGTTTGCAACGTTTACCAAGATGCATACATTTGGAGAGCACACATGAAATTGGTACAAAACTAGTTTCTTTTGGAAAATACAAGCCAGTCACATATGGAGTTAGAGATGGAAAAGATTTGAAGAGATGTGAGCTACTGAAAAATGATATATGTGTAGCTCAATTTATGAAAATGTTTCAAGAGAAACTAGTTTATGAGTACATAATGCATACACATAGAGCTTGATGGTTAGATAAGCAATTCAAGTTGTGTAAGGACACATTTCCTCTTGTCACCATTGTCTCCATTGTTGATTTCACTGAAAATTATACTCTACAACCTCAAAATGAAGTGCAATCCATGTATTATCACTCTACACAAGTTTCTATTTTTGTACACATAGCATTCATGCATGCAGATGATAGCATAGAGGAGGATAGAAAGGTTGTAAGAGAGTATCACTTCTACATAAGTGATGATCGTATTCATTCATAGAAGTTTGTACAAGGATGCTTTAAAGTTTTCTATGATAGTTTAAGGGAAAGGAACATACGATACAACCGACACTTAATATGGTCAGATAATTGCACCACACAATTCAAGAATGCAAGGATGTTTTATTGGCTGACAAGGATGCATGTGACAAGTGGTGTACAACACTTTTGGAATTTTACTGAGGCTGGACATGGTAAGGGAGAGCACGATGGTGCAGGAGCATGTGTGAAAAGAGCCCTAGCCAGGGAAGAATTGAAGTACGAAGGTGGTGCTGAATTGGTAGATGTAGAAACAATTGTGCGATGGTGTAAGTCTACGATGGGTCTAGGTAATCTAGGTATGTCATTGGTTCGTAGATATTTTTGTTTGATTACTGAATCTAACATTGAAAACTATCTAGATTGTTGTACAGTTGCAGGATCGAGTGACATGCACTCATTTATGAGTTCAAATTCAAGTTCACTGGTAATTTATACGAGACAGATGGTATGTTTTTGCTCTTCATGCATGTATTGTCTATGGGAAGAATGTGAATCAGAAGAGTGGGTTGACAAATGGTCTTGTAGACCATTGGTTCCCATTGATTCATATCAAGTTCCCAAAGCACTACAATTGAGCCAGATGGAGACATCAGTGGATTTTGACCATGTATCCGACCTAGTGGATTCAGGTGATTTTTTGAGTTAATTTTTTTGCAAGTATTCTTTTTGGTTCATTTTGTTGTACATCATACTTTATTTTTGGTATTAATTAACACTTTATAAAATGCAAGTCATGTGTATGCAGTTGTTGCAGAAGAGAACAATGAAGAAGGAACAAATTACTATTTGTGTCATTGTGTTGAGCCTAAAAGAAAATTGACAACCATAATCATTGACGGAGAGGGTATTGAGTACCCAATAGGGTCTGTTGTCGTGATAGGAACATGGCTTCGGAGATACCCTATCAAGAATTCTGATGTTTGGTTGTTCGAGAACTTTGAAACACACAGACATATTCTTCATTTCTCTAACCTTGTTGTTGCAAGAAATATTCATTTGATGAAGTATCGTGGTAGACCTCATAATAAGATTTTATGGAAAGTTCATGAATCTGACCATGAGGCAATACTTGACACAATATGGGTTAGAGCCGATCCTGAAGGCTCACTTGATTGATTCTACGGTTCAGAGTAGAATGATTTTGAGAATTTTGTATAAATCATGTTTAGGGGCATAATTTTATATATTTAAGTTGCAATGAGCTAATTTGTACATATGTACATGCCAAATTTTGTATATTAAAATGGCGATGAGCTTAATCACACATATTGTAATGCCAAATTTTGTATAAAAGCCCATGAGATGATTTGTATATTAAAATGGCGATGAGCTGAATCGCATATATTGTAATGCCAAATTTTGTATAAAAGCCCATGAGATTATTTGTAAGACAATTTTTTGTATAATCAAATAGCCAAGAGTTGATTTGAATAATATGTGACAATGTTTTGTGACTGTTTTGTGTGTCAATATTTTGTGACTATGTTTTGAGTATATGTGATGTGTCCCTGGTGAATCATGAGCATTCTTGATTCTTGTATAATAATGGATAATTATTTGAGTCATTATTAGGTCATAGGGGTGATAGATTGAGACTAGATACAATTTGAGCAAAAATTGTCATTGTTGTCAAAAAAATTGTCAAAAAAGTTGTCAAGCAACTTCTACATTGCATCGGTAGGGTATGACTCTCGACATTTTGGTGCTTTGGGATGCACAACAGGGGCATGCCTAGCGTAAACATGCCCACCTAGATGCACTCACAATGTCGGTTTGTGCACATGAGGAACATAATCAATTCTAGCCAATCTTGCAACTTTTCCTTGCAAGCAACTGACGAATTTTTAAGCAGGCGAAAAAATGCTACTAATCAAAAATGGCTTTGATTCGTCAAAAACCAAGATAGGCCATTGTAGACAAGCCTCATGCGACCCCACGGGATCAAACAGATTGACCATATGAGTTGTAGATTGGAAGAAATAGTCTGTCAATTTTTGACAATTTTTTAGACTCAGGGCACTTGAGAGATGTCACTGGTAGGGTATGACTCTCGACGTTTTGGTGCTTTGGGATGCATGACAGGGGAATTCCTAGTGTAAACATACCCACCTGGATGCGCTCGCGATGTCGGTTTGTGCACATGAGGAATAGAATCAATTCTAGCCAATCTTACAACTTTTCCTTGCAAGCAACTGACAGTTTTTTAAACAGGCGAAAAAATGCTACTAATTGAAAATGGGTTTGAGTCGTCAAAAACTGAGATAGGCCATTGTAGATGAGCCTCACGTGACCCCACGAGATCAAACAGATCGACCGTATATGTCGTGGATTGGAAGAAACAATCCATCAAATTTTGACAATTTTTTGGACTCAGAGCACTTGAGAGATCTCACCGGTAGGGTATGACTCTCGACATTCTGGTGCTTTGGGATGCATGACAGGGGCATTCCTAGCATAAAAATTCCCACCCAGATGCACTCGCGATGTCAGTTTTTGCACACGAGGAATAGAATCAATTCTAGTCAATCTTGCAACTTTTCCTTGCAAGCAAATGATGGTTTTTTGAGCAGGCAAAAAAATGCTACTAATTGAAAATGGCTTCGAGTCATCAAAAACCAAGATTGGCCATTGTAGACGAGCCTCACGCGACCCCACAGGATCAAACAGATTGACCGTATGTGTCATGGATTGGAAGAAACAGTCCGTCAAATTTTGATAATTTTTTGGACTTAGGGCACTTGAGAGATCTCATCGGTAGGGTATGACTCTCGACATTCTGGTGCTTTGGGATGCATGACAGGGGCATGCCTAGCGTAAACATGCCCACCCAGATGCACTCACGATGTCAGTTTGTGCACACGAGGAACAAAATCAATTCTAGCCAATCTTGCAACTTTTCCTTGCAAGCAACTGACGGTTTTTTGAGCAAGTGAAAAAATGCTACCAATTGAAAATGGCTTCGAGTCATCGAAAACCAAGATAGGCCATTGTAGATGAGCCTCATATGACCCCACGAGATCAAATAGATCGACCGTATGTGTCATGGATTGGAAGAAACAGTCTGTCAAAATTTGACAATTTTTTGGACTCAGGGCACTTGAGAGATCTCACCGGTAGGGTATGACTCTCGACGTTCTGGTGCTTTGGGATGCATGACAGGGGCATGCCTAGCATAAACATGCCCACCCAGACGCGCTCGCGATGCCGGTTTGTGCACATGAGGAACATAATCAATTCTAGCCAATCTTGTAACTTTTCCTTGCAAGCAACTGACGATTTTTTGAGTAGGCGAAAAAATGCTACTAATTGAAAATGGCTCCGAGTCATCGAAAACTGAGATAGGCCATTGTAGAAGAGCCTCACGCGACCCCACAGGATCAAATAGATCGACCGTATGTGTTGTGGATTTGAAGAAACAGTCCGTCAAATTTTGACAATTTTTTGGACTCAGGGCACTTGAGAGATCTCACCAGTAGGGTATGACTCCCGACGTTCTGGTGCTTTGGGATGCACAACAGGGGCATTCCTAGCATAAACATGCCCACCCAGATGCGCTTGTGATCGCGACGTTGGTTTGTGCACACGAGGAATAAAATTTGACCATTACGAGCGTGAGGGTGCTCTCGCACCAAACACATTGTTGTTTAAATTCATATTGTCAATTTTTGTTGTTTATATTCATATTGTTAATTACATATGCAAATATTCATTTAAATTTATAAAAGGGCAGCCACCAAATACAAGGAATACACAATAATGAACTGAATACAAGGAGTTTTGTATGGTTAATTCAACATTTTAGAAATTTTATCAAGTCATATTCCATGATTGCAATGCTTTATATCATATATTTTTGTTGTTTATATTCATATTGTTGATTACGTATACAAATATTCATTTAAATTTATAAAAGGACAACCACAAAATACAACAAATACAAAATAATGAACTCATTACACATTTATTGGATCGAATATCGATATTTATATATATAAAAAAAGGCATGTCTACCAAGTCAATACAAGTATTACAAAAATGTGGCATATGCCATGTCCAAATCGATATACAATAAAAATGTAGAATATATCTACATGTATTGGTCATTCTATGACCAAAATTAACACTATATGATCCTAAACTTCTGGTGGATCATCAAAACCAAGCCTCTTCGGTGCAGTACACGGCTCTGTAGATGGCTGCAAAACCACAATTCAAAAGCCAAGTTAGAATTCTTTTGTAGAAAATAGTTCACAATTGACATCATAACTATGCATTTAAATTTAATTCCTTTGCAATTGAAATGTAGATTACCTCATTGGCTGATCCAAGAGCTAATGTCTTTGCTCTCCTCTCCTTGTCACTCTTAGAAGTTTTCTTCAAGACATACTTAAATGGATCCACGTTATGGCCGTACTGCGAAGGAGTCTATTATAGATTAAATGTATAATTAATACAATGTACTAACATAAATATATCAAAAACACTTAAAAGCTATAATATAGAGAACAATGACGTACCTGTGCCTCAGATGCTTCTCCAATGGACTGAGGACGGCTCACCATCGATGTAGAAACGGTCACTATTACCTATACAAAAAATGTACAAAGATTAAATACAATTAATATAATGATAAGTATTGAAGGTTGAAAATAATTAATTTTACATATCAAACAAAAGTGTACCGGATCCTGATATGCTTCTCCAGTGCAAGGAGGAGGGTTCTCCATTGATGAAATAGGTATGGATATTTGTTGTATGAAAAAAATATAAGATTATAATATATCACAAGTTCACATGTACGCGTGCATATAATCATGAAATCAAGAAAATAAAGTAGAGATACATACCTCTGCCCTCTCTTGATTCATGGGCGAATTAGGTGCATTCAACATATCCACAAAGCTCAATGGCCGCTGTACATGTAAAATAGACAAAAAACACTAATCAATCTACAAACCCCAACTAATACTTGATTTCAACATTTTCAAACAATTGTACAACTAAAAATGTGTTCAATTCCCTTCTTCACACATTTTGGCGTCTTCGAGATATTCTTTTTCTTCAGATGAGCTCTAGACATGGAGGGGGTGCCCTAAAAATAGAAAATTAACATGAGATATTAGTACAGATAATAAATTAAACATAATTTTAAAAATATAAAATGAAATGACTTGCATATTCCATCAAAACAATACATAAAAAGAGTTGTACAAAATATGATACCGTATAGCCTTGTAGGCCAAAATCGATCGCCGACAACATGATGTCATCAATCTGGGACATCTTGTCCCCTGTCAACACCTACAAACCAGAAATTGGACCAAGCATTAAAAATAGTTAGTATATCTTGTATTTTTTTGAATTCAAAGTGTACTATTCTATCATAACATGTTACAAAATTTATACCTCAAGCGTCGAAGTTGCAGCTATGGTAACTGGGGGAGGTGTATGGGATACTGCTGCTGCATCCTAAAATGCATATTATTTGTCTTAATTTAAATCGATGTATAAATGAAAATTCATTTATGTAATTACAAAATTAAAGTGACTGATAAATAAAATGTTATGAATTCAAATCAACACACCTGTGTCTGTGGCTCATGGGCAAACACCATGTCCATCAACTCATCTGTCAGTGCGACATCCTCAACCGTGTGAGCCTGACATCTACAACCGCAAATCGTGCATAGATGATATGAGTATCCATCTGCACTGGCTGCATCATCTATCCCCGAGCAACTGACACACATATGCTCGATGGGCTCTCTATCACCCTCTAACGGCTCATCATCCAATACAATATGGTGTGCTAATGATGTCCCATGCTGGATGATGGCACCAGTCAATGTTGTGGCCGCCTGAAGAGTCTGTAGCTCCATCGACTCTTTCAGCTCTAATGGGATAGCCTGATGCACATTGGGTTTGGGTGCTAGGGGGTGGCGACTCTCCATGGCTAATCGCCTACGAGCTCTAGGTCTATCTTGGGTAGAGCCGCCACCTCTACCATGAAACTCTCTCATGTCAAAATAATTTGGGCGCACATTGAGCACAAACTCACAATATATTTTTCTCAAAAAATATAATGGCACCTCATAATTATTACAAGGTGGATCATCAAAGACCATCCACCACCTTTGCTAAAAAAGATTCTTCATCTGCACATTGGTACACCAGTGTATGGGAAACCTCTTTGCATTAGGAGGTAATGACTGACCAGTTTTGGGGTCAACAAAAAGGGCACATATCTGTTGTTTAGAAATATTTTTGTTTTTAACTCCATCATATGATAGCCCATTGGCATAGAATTGATGACACCTATCCCTAAAGCTTCCCCATTTGGTAATTTCAGTGGAAACAGCTATGGCACCACTAGCTAATGTTTCTAGGCTAGTGGCGAGGGATTGATGATGGTCAAGTTCAGAAGTTTTCAATTTTACAATCAGTCTATTGATTTTGGATGTATTTTGCCCTAACTGATTAATTAATTCTTCCTGTGTTTCGGTTGTGCGGTCAAAAGGAGGAATTGGGGGTTGTTCTTGTATGTTTTCAGGAGGTGCATTTGGTTGTTCTTGTGGGTTTTCAGGAGGTGCATTTGGTTGTTCTTGTTCTGGATTAGAAGAATCTGGTTTTTGAAACAAAAAATGAAAAAACCTAATCAAAATTAATGAAATTAAATTCAAAATGTAAAACAAATTACATAAACCAGAAAGAAAGACAAAACAAAAACAAAAACTAACCTTGATCCATAGCCTGAGGACAAATTTCACACCCCGTTCGCGGTTTAGATTAAAAAATGGGAAAAAAAGAAAGTAAAAAACGTGCTTTTCGGGTAAATGAGGACCTAGTTTTTTTTAAAAACTTTTTTCATCAGGCACCGCGTACGTGGTTTTACTAGGATTATTAGCGCGTACGCGCTCATTTTCCTATAAGCAGCGCGTACGTGCTAATTTTCCTAGGCATAGTGCATATGCACTCAGTTTCCTAAGCTTAGCGTGTACACACTACCTTTTCTAGGCTCAGGAAGAACAAACCTAAGCGCATATGCGAGAATTTGAAATTTTAAAACTGCGTACACGTTGCCTATTTTTCCAAGTTGTTTTTGGGTGGTGTCCACTTTTTTGACCACCATCTTTGTGCACACGCCCAACCATTCTTTGTAACTTCCCAGATGTCTTTACCAATGCAAATCAGATGTGTCTCCATCCTGATCTTCCATATCCCATAGTTGGTTCCATCAAGTTTAGGATTGTCCTTCCTGAAATAATTAGTAGACATTGGATCTCCTCAAAATGTTAAACTTCTACAAAAGAGGACTAGGCTCTGATACCAATTGTTAGGTCCCAGAGACAACTGAGAGGGGGGGGGGGTGAATTAGTTGTCTAATAATTTTAAACCAAAACCATTTAACCAACTTAATGCTTAATACTGGTAAACTAGTTAAGTATGCCAGTAGACAGTGTTAATAGTAAATTGCTATACCGGTAAAGATTAATGCATGAAACATAAACATAAAATCATCCACAACATAACACCAATATTTGTACATGGAAACCCTATAGGGGGAAAAACCATGGTGGGAAACCTTACCCACAATCAGATGATACTACTACAGATAGTAAGTGTACATAAATGGGGTTTGCACATGCAGAAAGGCCAATAGCCTAGCGCTCACTGCTCAATCACAAAATGGGAGTCACACTGACTACAGTTGGATGGTTAAATCCAATAAGAATGTACTACACAAAATAGCATCTTCATATGCTGGATTCAGTACCGGTGTAATGCTGATACACTTCTACAAAAAACCTAGCTTCACCTTCAAATGATGTCTTCGTGTATACCTCTACTTAATCTTGCATATACCTTCTCATAATTCTTCTTCACATTCCACATTTGATCTTACAAATAAGATCTTACATTTATATCATAACCTAAGACCAATTTTAGTAGGTCGGATCTACAAGATATTACAATAAAAAATTTTTACAAACAATATAATATCTGATGTAATAACCGATTGAACATGTCAGCTTAATGCATTTACAACAATAATAAATCATCTCCATAGCATGCCATACTGATCTGGAAAAGATAAACCTGCCGGTGTAACCCTAGGTAACCCTGGACCTATTTGCCGGTAAAAGCAAATATGCAAATATGAATATACCAATGATTAATTCTTCAAAACAAAGTGTCCACATGATGTCTTCAACATTACCAAGTGTCGGTGATCATTATATCCTACCGGTGAACCATATACCAGTAACTGTGCAATAGTTACTTGCTTGCTGGTGAATGTTGCTGGATCTCCAAAGTGCTAGTGTTTTAGTAGGTGTTGACATTAATGATAAAACCATACCAAAATACCAGCAACATCTACTCAGTTTTAAATCCGAGAAAATCTTACCCATCATTACCAAAAACTATCTCCCTTACACTTCGTTCATGTGGCCTTACTCTGAAATGATTGTATCAGAGCATTCCTTAAATGCTAGATCACTTCACTTTTGACACTATGGATCCTCACACATACTTGCTATAAATGACATATTTCAAATCATTAGAGAAAGAATATTCCTCTCTTCTGTGGTCGTTAATCATCTCTTAAAAGTCTGCATCGTCACCTCGTGGCAAGTCACATGTCTTCGAAGAAGCCTATACATCAAACTTTGAACTTTGTAAAACAATCATGACACAAAATTAGCATGAGAAATGTTGAACTTTGAACTTTGAACCCAAAAGGTTCAAGTTCAAGGTTCAAAGAATGTAAAATACCGACAAGGACTAGCAAAGACTTAAAACCGCGTGGGAGGAAAAACATTCAAAACAACGCCCATTGAACTTTTAACCTTGAACCAAAAAGGTTCAGATTCAAGGTTCAAGTTCAACGTAGTGAAACTTAACAATGGCCGAGCTATATGAGGAAAATTAAACAAATTACTTGACCAACGGATTAAACAGGTATTACTCCGAGCAAGGACATATATAAAATGAAAATTTTATATGGGCCCAACAGTGGCTCTGCATGGGTACTGGGACTTTAAAGTACCAAGCAATGAAAAATCTTTGGTTTCGCAAAATGACTAACCAAGGTTCAACTTACAACAAAACCAACACACTTAAACTAACACAACAAAAGAAAGTATGTACAAACTGACAGGGGATGCCTGTTTACAATTGATACAGTTTTAAGTCCAACCCATTATAGGACAGGGGTAGTTCAAAGCCATCCTGGTAAGCAAGTTTAAAATAATTGGGTCCCTTTACCTCATGAATCACATAAGGTCCCTTCCACAACAACTTAAACTTGCCATGAGCACCTTTTGACTCTCTCCTTTTATCCCATAATAACACCAAATCACCTTTCATGAATTTTCTGGGCCTTACTTTCTGATCAAAAATCTTTTTAACCTTCATCTGATGCTCTGTAATCCTGTCAACCAGTTTTTCCCTTTCTTCTTCAATTCTAGTTAGGTACATAATTCTTTTTTCAAGAGAGCTCTAGAAAAATGCATCTTCTATCACTGTCTGCAACCTAGAAGCTGCTAACTCTAAAGGAAGAGAGAGTTGTGCACCAATGCCATATACCAGCTCAAATGGTGACATCCCTATGGCCTGTTTTGGTGAGGTTCAATCTGCCCATAGTGCTTCATGCAACCTCTTGTGCCAATCCCTAAAATT
Organism: Cryptomeria japonica; assembly: GCF_030272615.1. Classification (NCBI taxonomy): domain Eukaryota; kingdom Viridiplantae; phylum Streptophyta; class Pinopsida; order Cupressales; family Cupressaceae; genus Cryptomeria; species Cryptomeria japonica. Next base: position 49,623,787 of record NC_081407.1, on the reverse strand, counting down.
CTCACTAACCAACTTTCTCATAATGTTGATCAAATTCTTGTTACTCGATTCTGCTTGACCGTTACCCTGCGGATAATAATTAGAAGCGTGTGCCAAGGAAATTCCATGATCATAACAAAATAGACTTAAATCAGATGAAGAGAAATTTGATGCATTATCTGTGACTATTTTCTGAGGGTCTCCAAACCTGACAAGAATATTATCCTTAAGGAATGTACACACAATCTCTGAAGTGGTTTTTTTTAACAGGGATAGCTTCCACCCACTTAGTGAAATAATCCATTGCTGTTAATATGTGAGTATGCCCTACACTAGAAATGGGGTTCAAAGGGCCAATGAAATCTAATCCCCACTATTTAAATGGTTCTTCAATTACCATGGGTCTCAAAGGCAAGGCGACTAAGTGGGGTTTACCTGTAAACAACTTGCACTTCTCACACCTCGCCACCCAGGCATATGCATCCTTGAACATTCCCGGCCAGTAGTAACAATTCCTCAAGATTTTATATGCAGTAACCATAGAAGAGAAATGACCCCCGCATGCCTCATTATGAAAAGTTTTCAAGAGAGCTTCTTAGTGCGGTTTATCCACACATCGGAGGAAAATGCCATCTAAGCCTTTCTTATACAATATGTTATTTGAGATGACGTACTTCGCAACTTTCAACATCAGATTTCTCTTTTCCCTAGGAGAAAGATGATCTAGACAATCTCCATACGTAAGATAATATGCAACATTGGTGAACCAAGAATCCTGATGGCCAACGAATAGGGTTAAAGGTAGACTGTCCTCTTCTTTAAACTCATTCTCTGCTATCAATTTACAAAGGCCCTGTCCTCTAACTAGTTTAGTGGGCTTGATGGCCAAATTGAATTCTTGAGTCTTGGAGACCCAAGATGCTCTATTGTTGATGCCAAATCCTGTTGAGTTAAAACAACTTTTACTGCACAATTGGGAACAAAAATAGTTGCATGTGAATGAAGTATGTAATACCTGAATTGCTTCACAGATTTTACCACCGCATAAGCCTACTTCTCTATCTGTGAGTATTTTAACTAATGCTTCTTCAAGGGGATACTCATGAAAGAAATTGGTACCTCTTCACTATCCTCGCCCTTTTGTACCAAAATCCCAGACATGGTATGCTCAAGTGCATAACAATAAATAATAAAGTCCTTATTAAAGTCTGGATTAACTAGAGTAGGTGCATGCACGATGGCCCTTTTAATCTCTTCAAAAGCTTTCCTGCCTACTTCATTCCATCTAAAGGCTACTTTTTCGCTCATCATATTCACAATGTATTTAGTAGTTTCAGCAAAATCGGGAATAAAACGCCTTAAGAAGTTCACCTATCCAAAGAAGGACCTTACTCCATTTCTATTCGAGGGGAGACTGAGTTGTTGTATCACCTTTACTCTCTGTGGATCAACCTTTACCCCCTCCCGTGAGATGATATGTCCCAGAAGTTTTCCTTCTGTGACACCAAAAACGGACTTTTTAGGATTCAAAGATACCCTAGATGCTCCCTACATCTCATCAGAACTTTTCTCAAATCCCACACATGATGCTTCCTTCTTCTGGAGAAAATATTCAGGTCATCTAAATATACCATGATAATCTTATCCTTCAAATGCCCAAAGGAAAGATCCATCGCCCTTTGAAACGTTGCCCCTACATTAATCAACCCAAAAGGCATTCTGTTATACGCAAAGGTACCCCAGGGGGTTATAAAGGTTGTCTTGTGTTGATCCTACTCTGCCACACTAATTTGATTATACCCAGAGAAGTCGTCCAGCATGGACATCATCTCGGACCCTGAAATAGTTTGTAAAATATGATCCATTGTAGGTAGGGGGTAGTTGTCTTTCAAACTTGCTTGGTTTAAGTTTCTGAAATCGACACAAATTTGTATCTCACCATTTTTCTTCCTAACAGGAACTATGTTTGCAATCCAGGTAGAGTGATGCAGAGGATAAATAATTTGGGCCTTCAACATTTTGTCAACCTCATGAAAAATTGCTTCTACTACCTTTGGATTAAAATTTCTTAACTTCTACCGAAAAGGATTGGCACTTGGTTTCAAAGGAATTTGATGTTAGAACTTACCATCCCTGAAATTCTTCAAATCATCATAGCTCCATGCAAAAACATCTTTAAACTCAACCAACAAATTGACGAACTTCCTTCTCTCCACTTTAAAACAACATTTTCCCAAATTAACAAATTTAGGATCTTCATTGGTACCAATGTTAATTTGTTCATACTCACCAGAGTTTTGAATTACAGGGGTTTTTTTTCCTTTTGTTTAACATATCCATCTTTCCTATCAAAAAGGTGTTCAAGAGAAACTAAACCCTTTGGGATTTTATTTTCTTTTAACTACAACATTCCATCATGTAGTTCTTCAAGTGTATTGGGAGAAAACTCTTTACAACTCGCCTCCAACCCCTCATAAAATAAGGATGTAAAAATGTTAGCATATTGTAGAAAATTCTGAATCTATTTATCATTTTCAAACACCTGTCAGGATTCAGAATTATCAGGCACACTGGGTCTATAAATTAGTTCAACCCAGTAAGTATCAGTTGTGAAATCCGAGTGTGGTACCAGCAAGGCTACAGATACTACCAAAGAATTAGCCTTCGATTTAAACTCCCTAGGAACAACCTCAATCGAAAAAGCATCAAAGGCTTCGATCTCATCCCAAACACGATTCCTATAATGTCTCAATCTCTCATTTTTTACAACAAATAGGCCCCTCACTTGTTTAACAATAAGTTCAGCGTCACCTCTCACCTTCAACTTTTTGATTTGCAATCTCCTCGCTTTAGCTAGACCTAATAATAAGGCCTCATATTCGGCCATATTATTCGTGTTTTGGAATTCCAATTTGAAATAATAAGGAATGACCTTTCCGTGGGGAGGTATCAATACAACCCCGACCCCCGATCCAGAAGATGAACAACTCCCATCAAATTCCATAGACCAAAGTTCATCAGACATACCAGAATCTGTTAACATACTCTCATCTTGAGGATCAGTCGATATCATGTAATTACCAAAGCCACAATCCTGGTACAAAATTTGATCTTTCGGATCATCTGAGGGAAAAACTATGTATTTGGCCTTTGTTTCAGGCTACAAAAGGACTCTCTGTTTTCCAACTATGATCATTACTTGAGACCAATCCATCCTAATTTCCCCTACCATGTCTTTATAGAAGGTGCGACTCAACAACATGCCATAGCTAGAAGGGATGTCAACCACTAGGATTGTCAACTTGATTCTCTTGGCAGGGTGTGCCACTAAAGCGACTTGTGCATCCTTAATTTGCCCTAATAAAGGAACCTGCTTGGAGTCCATGGAGTAACACTTGCCAAAGGTCTTTGTTAGGGTTAAACCTAAAGATTTTTCTATGGCTGAGGGCATGACATTGTTAGATGCTCCTGAATCTATTATACAGTTACTCAACTTGTGCCTATTAATATATAAGGACACATAGAAAGTTTTTGGTTTATTTTCAAAATTGGGTTCAAGGAAATTAGCTTGTATAGGAATAGTCTCTGATGAGCCTTCAGGGATTACTAAAGCAGGACTGACATTATCATGTGCTTGAGAATCACTACTCACGGGTGTTTGGGTTTCACTTGCTAAAGCATGGGCATCATTCCCTTTGACAAATTCAACCAATCTATCTAGCTCCTTCGGGTTTAATTTCAAATACTCAGCCGGAGTAATCTGAACACAAGATGTCTTGCAAAATTCAATGATATCAAAAGGGTTAGTAAAAGAATTAGAACTCAAAGAAGAAACCTCTTGAACAACCTTTGATATACCTCCATGATGGGTCAAAATTTCCTTTCCTTTCACAGTGTTGTGGACGGGTGTTACAACATCTTGAGATTTCAAATTCTGTTGAGTTCTTGTAAGAATTGCATATGAGGAATCTTCCATAGAGACCAACATGTTTCCTCCCCTTTCTGAGTCAAAGACATATTCCATATAATGAATTTCAAAGTCGCTAGGCAGACTTTGGGAACTTCCTTCATCAACTTCTAATATTGTCTCTCCTTTACTAATCATTTGGGAAAAATGAACTATCTCTGGACACGAAGAACCATCATGTTTGTCAGTTAAATGAAACACACAAGAGTTTACCTTGGGGGGTGGTTCTTCAATAGAAAGTCTTTGTTGTACAGGGGGTATTTGTAATTGTCTTCCTCCACCTCCTCCCTGTTGATTAGGATATCTCCTAGGAATTTCTTGATATGGTTGGGAATAGGAAGTACTTGCTTTAGGAGTCTGCCTCTTTAGGGCAATTACATCATTCATTAACCATTGGATAATAGGATCTAAGGAAGTAGTTGGTTGGGCATTAGATGTTTGTACTTCTCTTTTCCATTTACCCACAGTGATTAAATCATCCTCTAATTCAACTGCGAGAGTTTTAGCAGCATTCAAATCTGCAACCCTTTGCCTACAAATCAAGAAACTTATTTCAAAGGGCATAGAATTAATAAAACAACATTTGAGATTATCATCTAAAGGTTTTTGGTTAACTGGAATCTAGTGTAGGATCTTATCAAATCTCACTACAAAGTCCCTCATGGATTCAGGAAACTTCTTTTTCAACTGGGATAACTGAGCTAGGAGTGAGTATTCATCTTCAGCTACCTTAAATCTAGCTTCAAATCTTGTCTTCAAATCCTGCCAGGTCATTATCACACTATTCAGCAAGTGATAAAACCAATCAGCCACCACTCCTGTCAATGTCTGGATAAACAGCCTGATAGGCACGTCTTCATGTTGAACCGCTATTACTCCACAGGCTACACTGAAAGCATTTAGGTGCTCATCTATAGTGACCGTCCCATCCTTGCTAAATTTAGGTAAATGATCTCTAACAGCTTTTGGAAAGGGATTAAGGTTCAAACCTAAATTCAACGGGCCTACAGCTGCCCCCCATGGGTTATTGGTTGCCATTGGAAGTATGATATTAAGAGGAGTAGGGTTAAATGAAATTGGTAAGGCAACACCGTGCATGACCAAAGCTTGGCAAATTGGAGAAGTAGGTGATGATGGTAATGAGGATCGAGGTCTACTTCTTGCCCTTCATTGAGACGAGAAGGTAGGTTGGTAAGTGAAATTTTGCAGTTCTTCAAAGATGGGATAAAAAACACCCCCTTCTTTGGGATCTAGTATACGGCCTTGAGTCCAGTGTGGAACAATCAGGGTAACAAATGTCTGGGATACTGTAGTTGATTATCAGGGACGTAAATAAAGAAAACCCTAGGAACAACTACCCTTTCAAAGACTAACATAGGCTGATCCGCTTGTCTTTCTATTGCATTAAGAAGAGAACTTATTCTATCATACTCCGCTCGACTTCTTCTATGCCTCCAAGCTAGAGTACCCATCTCAGAGGTAATGTTACTTTGTTCTTCTTGTACCCAGATTAAATTTGGTTGCAAAAGAGGAAAAAACCCTTCAAGAGGCAATACCATTTATGAAGAACAAAGCATAACTGTAATGATGACCTTGTTTTAAAATTAATTGTTCTTATCTCTCCCCAAAAATATGTTGGTAAATAGATTTGTCTCTCTTTATTTATTTAACCTTGCACATTATGGCTCACGAAAAGAAAGACAAATTCCCTACCAATCAATTGGAAAATCATTATATTTGATTAACCTCTGAATTAAGGTACAACTCCCTCTAATAAATATTCAATCAGCTCCAAATTACACACAATCAATAGAATGCTTTTCACCAGAAAGCACTAAAAGGTAATTCCATTCACCAGTCAATAGAAAATGAATGCAAGCACTGATTCATATATAACTCTTTAAATAAAGCCGATAGACTTCACACGTACACTTGTAGATGTCTAAAAATGGTCAATGCTTGTGGAGTCATACTTTAACATCTGCGCATTGCCTTATTTTTAGGGTTCTTGCGTTGCATTAACATTTCTTCTATGTTGCGCACTTGGTCTTTATCATTTGCGAGCATCGAGTCCTTCTTCTACATTCCTCATTTTTCTTGCTTTCAAATTTGGTCTTGTCGATAACAATCTTCAGTCATGATTTTGGTCGATCTTATCCTGTCGCATCAATGTGCGTGCTCATTTGTCATATTTTGGACATCGTCAATCCTAATCGATGATAGAATTAGGGTTTTGTCATCTTGTCAATCTTGTCATCTTGCGATCGATTCGTCATTGATCCTCGTTCTTGTCAATCTTGTCATCTTGTGATCGATTCATCATCAATCCGCGTCCTTGTCAATCTTGTCATTTTGTGATCGATTCGTCATCGGTCCTTGTCCTGGTCAATCTTGTCATTTTGTGATCGATTTGTCATCGATCATTTTCCATTTCAATCATGTCAATTTGGATCAATTAGTCATTGTTCCTCATCAATTGGCGCCTATCAATTTGATCTCTTTGTCAATCTTGGTCAATTTGTCAACCAATCACAGTCATTTATCAACATTGGTCCTTTGTCAATCAGAATCATGATCAACTTGACTCTACATCAATTATCTTTTGTCAAGACCTAATTGTCATCCTTGCATTTCTAATTCATCTTCTAGGGTTTTATGATTTATTCATTTAATCTTGTTTGTCATTTTCCCTCTAGGTTAAATAATTTATTTATTTATCCTAAGTCCTCTTGTCACAATTAAATATTTATTTAATTGGCTAATTAATTCCCCCTCTTTTTATGAATTAATTAATGAATGAAAAATTATTAATTAATTCACCTAATTTACTAATTTCTCCTAATTCCTAATTTTCTATTTCTCCTATTTTCTTTAATTTTTCTAATATTTCTCCTAATTTCATGGGAATGGCATTTCAATCTTGTCATAATTTTTCATAATTTGTCAATCAATCAATCTTGCATGTCATAATCTTGTCATAATTTGTCAATCAATCAATCTTGCATAGAAAGTGTCAATTTTGTCATAATTTGTCATATTTGTCATTCTTGATTTGAAATTTCCTTTCAAATCTCTTCATGCTAATCTTGTCATCTCTCCAATTTGTCTATAAATTGGATGATTTTCTTCAATCAAAAGATCTAATCACATTTTCAGAGGAGCTAATCACATTTTCAGAGGATCAATCACGCTTCTAGTATCCTTACAATGCCATTTCATCTTGTCAATCTTGCTTTCATACTATACTTTTGCATTTGTAGGTGAGATCTACAAACAAAGTAATTTGAAGGAGAAAGAAGGACAATGGAGAATTATGGAGGAGATATTCGCGTTTGTAATGGTTTGCATTTGGTTTGATTATCTTGTCTTCATATCTCTATTGAATGTTTTTAGGATTTCTTATCATTGCAATCTGGTTTTTGTGATTGAGCTAGTTTAATATCTATTGCTTTGATGAATTCCAAATTCCTATCATACAACACTAAAACAAAATAAAAAGCCTTTTAAAGATGAAATTTGCTAATAATTTTCTGCACACATAGAAAGTATAACGACTCCTTCCTTGAAACAGATTTTCACAGAAATCAAATTCTAAAATAACAAACACACAGATTTGAAATCAAAGAGAACTGTTAATGAGATTTTCATTCATTGATGAATATCCACCTTCTGCATACACAACATCTTTAGCTAATTTAAAAGATAGTCTTTTCAAAAACTTAGTGAACCATTTCAAAGTCATTATAAAACATATATATAGGTCGCCAAACCAATAGTTTTTAACCAGAATAAAATTAACTCGTAAGAGTTAATAGAAAACAACCCTAACTATATAACCAAAACTAAGGAAAATGATAAGACTCGCTGGCAAATAACTACCAGTAGTGCTAGTCATGTTGTCTGCTTGGTTCTGGTGTGATCGCTCGGGTTGGTGTTTTGGATAGACACCATCACTGCCTTCACCGCACTCCACTCTCGATGCACCTTTGAAAATTATTGAATTAGAGTTACGTGTGGCAAACTGATGTGAATTACCCTCTGCTTCCAGGGCTCCTTCTTTCTCTTCACCATCTGCACTTTGTCTCTATGAGAATCTAGGTGATCAAGACAAACTGTGAGCATCGACTCCACTTTGGAAATCCTCATGAAATCTTCCACAGCCAAGGATTTCTCCACTTTGATTTGTTTAATGTGGCTGCTAAACTGGTTAATCATCTCTATGCTATCTTCCAAGGTTTCGCTATCTTCTTTAAGCAATTGAACATCCACACAGTCCAAATCCTTCTGCATGGTCGCCCTTAAAGCTATTAATTCGCCACGCAGACTAGTTGATTCATTATGACCCTGTTCAATAATCTAGTTGTGCCATTCAATACTCTCTTTGCAAATAAACATTACATCTTCATTTAACCCTAGCACGTGATTTTCAGCAAGAAAATTCATCAGACCATAACGCTGAATATCGCGCATCTCTTTTGAAATCACTGCCCATTTAGTTTTCTCTTTATGCCAAGAGATTAAGTCAGAATCCAATGCCTTGATGACTTCATTAGCATCTTTGAAGATCTGGACTGAATCCGTTATGTAATTGGTCGCTTGATGCATGTTTGAGGTGAGCCATTCTGAGAAAACTTCGACAATCATCCTATTTCGTTGAACCTCATCAAAGAATTTCTGATTACCAGGTGATTTTGGGCTAAATGGTCTTGAATTTTGAGACAATGGTAATGGGCTATTCTACAGAGCATGAATATACTAAGCCATTTGCGTTAAATTTTGTTTGAACTCAGCCTTATCTCTTTCGTCTTTCCAAGTACGAGAGATAATTCGTTTAGTCGAAGTCTCCCGATGTTTCACATCTACGGCTCTGGTTTCGACCCCCAAATCAACTCGTTCAATAGCATAGTCTTCTTCTGAAGCAATAACAACATCTTTTTTGGACACGGGTTTGGCAATGTCTGTGGTCCAATGCTTCGTGCTTTCGTCGAAATCAATCATGGCCTCCATTTTTATCTTTTTGGACTTTGTAGACTTTCCCAGACATTTACTCACAACATCCTCCATTGATACTGAAATAGAAACCACGTTCCTTTTCCTAGTGATTGAATCACTCAACCACTTGGGTGCCAGAGTTAGTTCCTTAGATGACATGGGTGGAAATCCTGCTGAGGGTGGCAATGTGGCACTGTCTACATGAGACTGGATATCAAGTGTCCCTGGATCCTGGAAAGTAGTGTCTACGCTAGTTGAAACCTTGTCTGTATTAGAAATAGGGGATGCCATATCACACAATGCTTCCTCTGCATCTAGATCAAGAATGAGATGGCGAGCCAATAGCTGAAAGCTCTTCTTGGACCTTGACCTGGTAATTCAACCACCAATAGCAAGCTCAACCCCGATGTCAAGTTTCTCTTCTTTAATCCTTGCCTGCCTTTTTCCTGCAACAGAAATGAGAATGTTAGTTAAAATAGAAGTTTTGCTTGCGGTATTCCTCTTCCCACTTTTGCTTCTTGAACTGGTTGCTCTTGCCGGCTAGAATTGGCAACTCCTAAGCTAATTTTTTGTCTTGTGAATTACATTGAAAGTGCGTGTCTGAATACTATCCTCCATCTTTTTACTCCAATCCACCTCGGGAAGAGGCTCATTATGCACCCACTTCAGAAACTCGGAGTCAAGTATATCCTCATCATCAGTGGTGACACCTGTAGTGTCCATTGGCAATTTCATGTTGTGGATTTGCTTCAAGGTTAACCTGGACCAACTCCTTTTCCTTACTTCAAGTTTATCCTGGCAACCCTCCCAATAATCCTCCAACTGAGGAACATGTTGATCAGGCACCATTTTCTTCACATATTGAGCAATGAAACCTTTACTATCAAAATTATCTCTTTTGACAAAGGTCTTCAAATGAGACCTTTTAAATTCTAGCTCAAGATTTAGCGCATCAGAGACAGGCCTATAGTTGTAATGGCCTAAATCAATGGGGAAAATCCCACTTGTGTCGGAGTCATCACCATAATCCTTTGTGACATAGGCAAGCTACCTGGAAATTTTGATCAAAATACAAGAGTCTGAAACATACCTGGGTAACCTAAAGGGTTCACCTTTAAATCCTCCAACCCTTAGGTAACTGGAGTGATTAAATTGTGTAAAGAAACTTCCATAGATGTTAACAAGTTCAATAGCTTCTGCAGACATCCTTCTATGCAAGTTACCTTGTAATTCAAAGGTCAACCTCCCAGCGAAAATATCATTCCAAGGGAGATAATCATCAACATGCCCTTGTAAAGTCAAATTAGGATGATACTCATAAATTCTTATGCCTTGAACCCATTTTGCATGGGACAATCCAGACCATTCTCTCACACAGGCAAGCATATATAACAGGTAGGAAGACATATAAAAGTTAGGTATTCCAAGATAATTACTCAAACCTTCATGTAACCTTTCCGCAATAACAGTTCCCCAATTGATGAACTGATTTTTATTTAGAGTGACCTAGATGAAGAAATACATACATTCCTCCCAAAAGAAAGAGTGGGAATTACCCTTTACTCTGCTTAACAATATTACCAAGTCTCGGATTGTGGGAATTAAATACTCACGGGTTAGAGGTCTCAGCAGCCTTGAACCTCCTTTCTGGAATTTCAGAAGCCAATTCCGTGCAATAACTGTTCTATAATACTTCTTTTTCTTGGAGAAAATTCCATAGGATTTTCCAATCGTCTAGCCTTCGTAGGGTTCTCGGTGTGGGATACCCATAGTTTCCATTACTGTATGTCTATCTACAGATAACAAAACCTCACCATTATTTTTCCTTATGCATCTATTACCCTTGTCATAGTGATTCATACATTCTAAAACTAATTCAGGGCAAGGAGTAGCTGTGGGAAATGCAACCGCTTCTAATAACCCACTATGTGCAACATCTCTCATCATAGGATCTGCGGCTGGGTTCCGGACTCTTTCTAGAAAATCATCTAAATCCAATTGAACTAATGTTGTATCACCTAATTCCGATAAAGAGCTTACAAGGGAAGACGAGCTCATCAATTTGGGCAAAATAGGCCTCATGTTTTGCTCGTGATTTTCTCCAATTAATCTCAGGCAAAGAAGGAAAGTGGAAATGGAAACAAATAGCTAACAGAATACCCAGATCTTTAAAACAAACTGCAACAATTTAGAAAGTTGTTGAACATACCTTCCTCTATCCTCTGAAAACCCCTATCACAGTCTATTTCTCTCGCTCCAAAACTGCTTCTCAAAACCTTCTCAAGATAATAATAATATTGATGTGACATCTACTTAGTTTTAAAGCCGAGAAAATCTTACCCATCATTACCACAAACTATCTCCCTTACACTTCGTTAATGTGGCCTTACTCTGAAATGATTATATCGGAGCATGTCTTAAATGCTAGATCACTTCACTTCTGACACTATGGATCCTCACACATACTTTCTATAAATGGCAGATTTCAAATCATTAGAGAAATAATATTCCTCTCTTCTGTGGCCATTAATCATCTCTTAAAAGTTTGCATCGTCACCTCGTGGTAAGTCACATGTCTTCCAAGAAGCCTATACATCAAACTCTGAACTTTGTGAAACAATCAGAACACAAAATTAGCATGAGAAATATTGAACTTTGAACTTTGAACCCAAAAGGTTCAAGTTCAAGGTTCAAAGAATGTAAAATACCGACAAGGACTAGCAAAGACTTAAAACCGCATGGGAGGAAAAACATTCAAAACAATGCCCATTGAACTTTTAACCTTGAACCAAAAAGGTTCAAGTTTAAGGTTCAAGTTCAACGCAGTGAAACTTAACAATGGCCGAGCTATATGAGGAAAATTAAATAAATGACTTGACCAACGGATTAAATGGGTATTACTCCGAGCAAGGACATGTATGAAATGAAAATTTTATATGGGCCTAACACCCTGTCATCTCCCATGCCATTAAAGATATCCAAAAGTTGTTTGCCTATTGGTATGTCAAAACCAAATTCTTTTTTGCCTATACCGGGAACTTCCTTAGTGATGTATAACAATATACATACAAGTAAGTTACCAAATCTGAATGTGCATTTCTTTTCACCCTTAATTTTCTTCAGGTTGTCAATCAATTCATCTTTTAGCCATTCACATATGTCAATCTTAGTGTTGCTATTCACCATGTCATAAGAACTCTTGATACATAAACTAGAAACAAACTTTAATCTATTAGCATGTGTAGTCTTGTATCCTAGTATCATGCTAATGAATCTTACATTATCATCCTTTACATCATTTACTCTCAAGGATCTGTTGTCATGGGTTGCATTGGTTAGGGTCATCACAGTGTTGTTTGTAACCTTTTTAGTTTTATCAGGCCTGCTACCGATGGAAGGTAAGCCAGTCACTACCTTGACTGCTTCTCTTGTAATCTTATGTATGGAGTCAAGCTAAAAGAATTCCCCATGAACTCTGCTAAGCACAATTCTTACAACTTCCTTGGGAAAATCAGGAATGCTAAGTATTTCCACAAAACCTAGGGTTTCAATTATCGTGTGTTCCGGTTTCACATTACCATTTTCATCACAAATTACAGTCCTATACATGTTCATTATCTCATCAACACCAAGTTCCTCAATATGACAATGTATGTATATCCTAGGGTCTTCAGCATAAGCAAATCCTTTGGGTATTTTAGAAAATGCTCCTAGGGTATCATCCTTCTTTTCTATTTCGGGTATAATCTTAAATACGGGCCTAGGGCATTTAATCACTTCAATTACAGTAGGGTTTGCGATGAATTCAGGTGCAGAGGAGGAAGCCATTTGATAAATACCTTAATCTGCCTTTAGGTTTGAAGGCTTGATAGATTTTTCTTCACTTCTCGATGTGGATGCCTTCGCTCAGGTTTTTCGCACTCTGAGGAAATTTGAGTGCTCAGTGAGTGAAAAAGAGTGAAAAACACTTGATTTATAATGTCATTTCTTTCAACTACCATAATAAATGCCTATCGGTTAAGTGAAAACTTAACTCATCTACCGGTAAAGAAGCATTTCATCTTCTTACCATCAACCGAGGGTAAACTAGCATGTTTTCAATTTGTTGTCATACCCCCAAGGGATTTCTTTTCAGTTAGATGAAGAATCTCTTGTCGGTGGAGTGATGCTCTGTTCTACCAGTGAAGAAATAGCCTCATCAACATTATGATCTCTCTTTCTAATCCATTGTTTTGAAAATTCTTTCTTTACCTCATCAACCTTCTCTTTACCTTTCAAACTGGGTCCTTTGTTATTTGCCGGTGATGCCTTACTTCTACATAATTTTGCAATATGTCAAATCTTGTTACAAGCATAACAAGTCACATTGTTTTTTTGAATAGCTTTTCCATATCCTATGCTAGTATGTGTTTTGCATTGATTAGATAAGTGTCCAAATCTTCCACAAACATAACATCTTACATTCATTCTACAATGTTCTAAATTATGACCAATTTTGTTGCATTTAGAACATTAAGCGGTGGGTGTATTAGTGTTCTGATAGTTTCTAGATCTACACTGATTTGCTCTATGTCCATATTTGTTATAGTTAAAGCATTTCCCATTAAATTTGTATGCATTAGGTTGTCTTACCGGTTTACTGTGATCATGATTGTTTGCAGTACCAGAGCTTTCACCAACTTCAAAGCCAAGTCCATTTGTGTCTCCATTATGTTTCTGATTTTTCAGCATATCATCAAGTTCTTCTAAACTTTTCTTGAATTTCTCCGTATGTTGATTTGCAGTAGCCAACTCATTTTCCAAAAAATCTTTCTATCTCATGAGCTCAGTTTTATCATGTTCCAAGTGAATCAGATTTATCTTCAAAATATCATTTTCATAACTGAGTCTTAGATTTTCATTTCCAACATCATTGATTCTCCTAGCCAAGTCATCTTCATTCTTCTTTTTGTCTTCAATGTCTTTACAAAATCTCATAGTCATATCTTGGACCTCATTCCTCAAGGTCATGTTTTCTTGCTTCATCTTGCTTACAAGATCATTAAGAGTTTCTTTTTCATCATCGTCATTTTGTATCTTCTCATGAAGTTCTCTTCTTTTTCTTCTAGCAATAGTAAGATTCTCCTGAAGTCCTTGAATGATTTCCTGTGCAGCCTTCAGATCATCTTCAAGTTTGATATTCTTCAACTTTTCTGCATCATAATCTGCAAGAGTTGTTTCCAATTGCTTTCTCAAATTATCCATCTATACCGGTGTCAAAATCTCCCTCAAGATGTTAGGCTTTTGAAAATAGAGGACTAGGCTCTGATACCAATTGTTAGGATTCCCAAAGATACTGAGAGGGGGGGGTGAATTAGTATCTTGCCGGTTAACATATTTTATGATCTTATTAAACAAATTGCATTCCAAAACAGTGTGTCAGTAAACAAGAATTAATGCAGTAAATAAGAACAATAAGCACAGCATAGAAATCACACCATAACACAAGATTTTTAACAAGGAAACCCGGTGTGGAAAAAACCTCGGTGGGATTTGTGACCCACAATATTCACTCTCTGGCCAATAAATGAATATTACTTACAATAGGGGCCTGCACATGCAGGAAGGCCATTTGCCTAAAGCTCACTGCTTAATTACAAAAGGAAGTCTCACTGACTTACAAAATGGATTATGTGAATCCAATATAATGTATTGCTTCGGTTCAGCATCTGCTATGCCAGGTTCAGTACCGGTTTAAGCTCATACAATAACCATAAACCTTACTCCAAAATATGCCTTAATATTCACATGTTCGCATCTACCTCTTACATAAATGATCTACAAGATCTCAATACTTATATATGAGTCCTATTACAATTCACCTTGTTGGCTTACAAAAAGATATTTCAATTAAATACAAAATGCAATATTCAAAATCCTGTCGGTTGGTGTGTGGGTAATCATCTTTGTTGTTGTCGGTAAACTATCTGTCGGTGCCTGTCGGTGCCATAGGATTGCAAGGTTGCCATCAATGACAATACCTTCAATCACCTACAATTTCTCATTGGAGTGTGCATTTGCCAACAAAAATGATCTCCGAGACTGCCATTGTGTTTCTCTCTAATGATATTCTCCCTCATAGAACATTGAGGAGTGTATAATTGATGCCCCTTGAAGAGCAATCCATCCTGCAACATAAAATAAGAAAACTCAACATGAAAAGAGTCAAAAAACTTAGTACATACATCATATGCATCCTTGAAATCATTATCCTCCTTGTACATGGCCTTAAGAGAATCAACACCAACACTTTGCAACTAAATTTCTTGGACAGTGAGGGTTCTCCTGCTCAAAGCATCTGTAACCTTATTAGTATCACCCTTCTTGTGCTTGATGGTAAAGGTGTAAGGTTGGAGTTTTTCAACCCACTTTGATGTATTTTTGGTTCAACTTCTCTTGCCCATTAAGAAAACTCAATGCGTAGTTATCAGTATAAACAATAAACTCTTTTGGAAAAATGTAATGGCGCCACTTTCTGAGTACTTACAACATGGCATAAAGCTCCAAATCATAGGTTGAATACCTCTGCTTGGCCTCATTCAACTTCTCTGAGAAGAATGCCATCGGATCTCCTTCTTGACTAAGGACCGCACCTATTTCCTGCTTGCTTGCATCACATTCAACTGTAAAAAGTTGATCAAAACTAGGGAGCCTCAAGGTGGGAAGTTTTGCAACTTTCCTCTTCAAAATCTCAAAGCTTTGGGTTGCTTGCTCTGTCCATTCAAACCTGCATTTGATTCCTCCTTTTATAGTGTTAAGGATGGGAGCACAAATATGACTAAAGCCCTTGATGAACTTTCTATAAAAAGTATCCAATCCATGAAAAATCCTAACATCACTTACTGTCCTAGGTGTAGGCCAAATTACAATAAGATCAACCTTAGAAAGATCCATTTTCAAACATCCATTTGAAACTACAAAGCCTAGATACACCAACTCACTTTTCATGAATTCACACTTCCCTAGATTGATTACCAATTTCTCCTCATGAAGCTTCCTCAAAACCTGATCCAAATGATTCAAATTCTCTTCCTTGGACCTGCTAAACACCAAGATGTCATCAAGATAAACAATAATGAATTTTCCAATAAATTCTGCCAATACCTCATTCATGAGGCGCATAAAGGTACTAGGTGCATTTGTGAAGCCAAATGACATCACCATCCACTCATATAAGCCCTCATTGGTTTTAAAGGTTGTCTTCCACTCATCACTAGGTCTGATTCTGATCTGATGGTAACCTGACTTCAAATCAATCTTTGAAAAGTAGCATGACCCTCCAAGATAGTCCATTAGGTCTTCAATCCTAGGCATAGGAAACCAGTACCTAATTGTGATCTTGTTGATGGCTCTAGAATTAGTGCACGTCCTCCATGTTCCATCTTTTTTTGGTGCCAACATAGTTGGTACAACACACCAGCTTAAACCCTTCCTAATCAACCCCTTATCCAAAAGTTCTTGCACTTGTCTTTCTATCTCATCATTCTGACTAGGAGTCATCTTGTAGGCAATTTTATTAGGCAAGGTCACTCTAGAAATCAAATCAATTTGATGATTGATCTCTCTTATGGGAGGCAAGTTATCAAGCATGTCTTTGGCCACAACTCCCTTATATCTATCCAACATGGTTTGCACTTCCCTAGGAATCTCTCCTTTCTCACTATTTCCTTTCTTGGACTCATCTTTTGGGTGTAAAACTAAAGCATAGCCTTGGGTCTCTTCTTGTTTGAGGACTTCCAAAAACTCCTTTCCACTAAGCAACATGACATGTGGACTAACAATCTTCTCTTACCATTGATTAGGTAAGGGATCCATCCTAAATTGTCTACCATTCTTGGTAATGACATACACATTTCTCTCACCATCATGATGTGCTTTGACATCATGCTGCCAAGGGAGACCTAACAATAGGTGACAAGCATCCATAGGAAGGATATCACACAAGATCCTATCCTTATAGTCCCCCATTTCAAAATCTACCCAGGTTTGTTCATCTAATACTACATGTTGCCCCTTGTTAAGCCATGATACTCTATAAGGACTCACATGTGGTAACCTTCTAAATTTTAACTTCTCTATAATTTCTAAAGAAACAATATTCTTTGTGGATCCAGAATCAACAATCACTTTGAAAACCTTATCATGAGACTTACAAGTAGTTTTGAAGAGCGACTTTCTTTGTGGGGGCTCTTTGCCTTGGGTACCTTCAACAATGCCCTCCTTAGCATAAGGCTTTCTCCATCCAAGGTGGGACCTGCATTTCCCATGGGTGAATTGACACTTTGTCCATCATCTTCTTGTTGGCATTTTTAGTTTGTTGGCATTTTGCATATAGATTGCATTAATGATATGTTGTCATTGATGTGAATTGAACCGGTAATGGTATTCATGTTATTGCTGATATTGTTGTTTTTGATATTGGCTAGTAACCAGTAGGAAGAGATTTGTGGAAGATGTTGTAAACCGATGTAAAGGGTTAAACCTTTCTATGCAATGTAATCGGTCAACCCTATCAGTTGTTAAACCCTAACCGATCAAGTTTGTTGGTTTATTATCTGATGAGCGGTAATGATGCAGACACATGTGATCATTGTATGAGGATAAGTTCAGATTGTTTTGGTGCGTTTGTTTGTTGTCTAGGGAAAGAACAAAGTGAACTGCATCTAATGCATAGCGCGTGATGAGTTACAAAGTCTGATGAAGCGGTGATCATGGAGCGGTTGGAATTATTGAAGAATGTGAAGAGATTGTTATGATTTCTAACGGTCAAGATTGCACCGACTTGTTTGTAATATCGATGATGAAATTAGGTTTTTTTGTGTTACCGACCTAATTGATTTGTATTTAAGGTCGATGAAGTTGTTTGTAAAAATTGTTGGCAAGATTGGCATAAACCTATTGACTGTGTAGTTCCCTAACCAGTGAATGGATCTGTACTTTGAGTAAAGGCAAATTGAAGCTTAAAAGGATCTGATCAAGCAAATGTAGTGCTATTCAGACAGATCAAGAAAACTTGTTGTTTTCTAACAATTACACCAAAAGTGAAATCCCTTAACTGGGTAAGCTCTAACAAACTCGGTTACTTATTAAATCCTCTAACAAGGTAGTCCATTAGCTTCGATTCTTAAATCCTCCAACGAGGTTACTCCTAACATGGTATTGTGCTTTTCATCAAGGCATATTTGTAAATCCTTCAACCGGGTGATTCCTAACTGGAATAAGTTCTTAACAAGACTTATTGTAAAGCTTTAACAGGGTTGGCTCCTAACAGGGCGAACTTCAGAAGAGTTCAGATAGCTATCTTTTTGAGTCTCATCTCACCATGGTTTTTACCTATTTGGGTTTTCCACGTATAAACATTTGTGTCAAGTGGTGAATGTTCTTGTGGTTATGATCTTATTTGTTGATTTGATTAACTTCTGATAAGGCATGATAACTAGAAGCATTGAGAGATGAATATGTTAAGATATGATTAAGAATTGTTGATGTTTACAAGATTGGAGTTGTTTACGGTTAAGTTGTCATAACAGTCAAACCGGTTGATGTTAAGTATTCTTATGAATATTGATCTTGACTATGATATGTTTACTTTGTGTGATTAAATTTGAGTTTGGGAACTTTGTATCAGTTTTTCAGTATACTGATTCACCCCCCACTCTTAGTATTCTATCGAATACTTATTCTTTCATCATGCCATCAATTGGTATCAGAGCGTCTCAGGTCCTCTTTAATCTAAAAGCCTAACTGATTGAGGAAAAGATCTTGTAGATCATGATGAAGAAAGAAGGTCTGAAGTTTAACAAAGATAACTATAGAATATGGAGCGACAGAATGAAGATTTACATTAAGAGTCTTGGTAGTCAGTATTGGGATCATATAGAAACTAAGTATATTACACCGACTGGAACCCTAACTGATGATCAGAAGAAAGAACAACAAGAAAATCATCAAGCATTAGAGGCTATTATCAGTTCCTTGTCTGATGCTGAATATGTAGATGTTCATGGTCTTGAAACTGCATATGAAGTATGGAAAAACTTGAAGAGATTTATAGCGGTGATGAACATGTTAAGATTGCTAAAGAGGAGAGTTTAAGAGGAAAGTTTGATGACATGAGAATGTCTAGAGGTGAGAATATCTAGCAGTATGGTCAAAGGATAAAAGAGATAGTTGGTGAAATGAAGAGTGCAGGAGGGAAAGTGGAAGATGCCACAGTGATCAGTAAGGTACTGAGAACCCTGCTACCAGTCTAAGCTATCCGAGTTGCAGCTATTTGAGAGCTGAAATCCATTAACAAGACAAAGGTATCTCTTGACTCTATTATTGGCAAACTTACTACTTTTGAATTAAATGGCTATGATGGTAGTGTACAAAAATCAGAATCTGCAATCAGGTCTTTTGTCCCTAACCCATCTGTGAGAATAAGTAGAGATATCGGCCATAGCTATGAATCTAGATCCAGCAGAGATGTTGATGATGAAGACAACTTAGTGGAACTTGAAGCATTATTGGCAAAACAACTGCCTAGAGGCACTAGTAAATATAGAGGTAAGATACCTTTAAAATGTTTTGCATGCAACAAGATTGGTCATATAGAAGCTAATTTCCCTAATGGTGAAAATGAATACAAGAGAGACAAATTTAAGAAGTATAAGGGTAAAGGCAAGAGAGATTGTCTTGTAGCTATTGACAGTGGTATTACTGATGAAGAATCTGATGATGATGCTAGTGAAGATATTGTGTTTTTAGCTATTAAGGAAGAAATATAAGATCAAAAGGCACTAGTATCTAGGATGGATAACTCTGATGATTGGATCATTGATAGTGGTTGTTCACATCACATGATCGGTGATTAGAGAAAATTTCTTTCCCTGAAGGAATTCGATTGTGGTGTCAGATTTGGAAATGAGTCACCATGTATGGTTAAAGGTAAGGGAGTTATTTCTCTTAATGGGAAGAGCGGTGCTAACAATGTCTATTGGGTTGAAGGCCTAAAGCATAATCTTTTGAGTGTGGCACAACTTAATGATAGAGGATACCCACTGGAGTTTAGAAATAGTATGTGAAAAATCTTTGACAACAAAGGTGAATTGATTGCAACCGGGAAATAGACTAGAGGTAATCTATTTCATCTTAATCCTAAAGTTAGCAATTATTTGATTCCAAAGATAGATGATAGCTGGCTTTGGCATTTGAGATTTTGTCATATAAATTTTGACAATATTGTTAAAGCGAGCAAGTCTAATATAGTAAGAGATCTACCTCAGCTAGACAAACTGGTTAATGCTCTTTATAAAGAATGTCAGTTAGGAAAGTTGACTTCTTCAACTTTCAAGAGCAAGTCCTTCTTAGTAGAGCACTTGTTAGATTTGGTTGATACAGATCTATGTGGACCAATAAGAACAAGAAGCATTCAAGGTGACAGATATTTCATGATCTTCACTAATGATTGTTCAAGGATGATGTGGGTCACATTCTTGAAGGATAAAAATAAAGCTTTTGGTAAATTCAATGCATTTAGGGCCTTAGCTGAGAAAGAGAGTGGCAAAAAGATAAAATGTTTGAGAACAGATCAAGGCAGTGAATTTACTTCTGAGGAATTCACTAAGTACTGTGATGAGAATGGTATCAAGCAACATCTTTCTACACCAAGGACACCACAATAGAATGGTATAGCAAAGAGAAACAATCAGTTAGTGGTTGAAGCTGCTAGGACTGCGTTGATACAAGGAGGTGTAGCAAAAACATTTTGGAAAAAAGTTGTAAGTACAACTGTCTACACAATGAACCGGGTTCTACTGAAAAGAGGTAAGGAAAAGACCCCTTATGAATACTGGTATGGGAGATCACCTGATGTTAGCTATTTTAAGATATTTGGAAGAAAATGTTTTATTAAAAGAGGTGATTACATAAGCAAGTTTGAAGCTAAGAGTGATGAAGGAATATTTCTTGGCTATTCTACCAAGAGTAAGGCCTATAAATGCTTCAACAACCAGACACAGAGAATTGTTGAGAGTGTTGATGTTCGTGTAGATGAATGCCTTGAAGTCTTTGAAGGAACTGGTTAAGAGAAAAAGGATGAATATCCTTGCATTTTTCTTTTGCAACCTAAAACTATTAAATCGGAAACCGATAAAGCAAATCCTGATGTACTTGTTCAACCGGAACAAATAAATTCAGAAGAAGATGATAATGAAGAAGCTGAACATGAAGAGAATGATCATGTTATTCCTAGGTATGTGAGGCTGAATCACATTCCTGAATAGGTTATTGGGGATAAGGATGTTGGAGTACTAACTAGAAGGAGAATAAGAGAGAACTCTTGCATGATCTCCACCTTTGAAACTAGAAGTGCTAAGGAGGCATTTGGTGATGATCATTGGGTTAAAGCTATGGAGGAAATGGATCAAATTGAGAAGAACAACACTTGGACCCTGGTACCCCGATCGATAAACAAGAATGTTATAGGTACTAAATGGGTATTCAGAAACAAGTTAAATGAAAATGGTGTTGTAGTTCACAACAAGGCAAGATTAGTCTGCAAAGGTTATGCATAAGAACAAGGAGAATATTATGGAGAAACCTTTGCACCGGTAGCAAGACTGGAAGGTGTCAGGACTTTACTTGCATTTTCAGCTCATAAGAAGTTCAAGGTATACCAAATGGATGTTAAGTCTGTATTTTTGAATGGGATGGTGGAAAAAGAGGTTTATATAGAGCATCCTGATGGTTATGCATTGATAGATAAGGCAGACATGATATGAAAATTGCATAAAGCTTTGTATGGATTAAAGCAAGCACCCAGAGCATGGTATGAATGACTTCATACACATATGATGAAGATAGGCTTTGCTAGAACCAGTGATGACAACAACATTTATCTCAAGTCTGAAGGAGATGAAATGCTGGTCAGTGAAGTATTTGTTGATGACATTATATTTGGAGGTAATGATGACATGAGCAATAGTTTTGCAGATGAAATGAAGACTGAGTTTGAGATGTCATTAGTAGGGGAAATAAAAAAATTTATAGGCTTGCAGATACAACAAATGAAGAATGGTATTTTCATTACTCAATCTAAGTATGTGAAAGAGGTTTTGAAGACTTTTGGTATGAGTTACTATAAACCAATTGGAACCCCAATGGTTATAGGTTGTAAGTTGCCCAAGGAAGATGCATCTAAGTCTGTAAATGAAAAGGAATACAAGTCAATGATTGGCAAATTACACTATATTGTTCACAGTCAACCGGATATTGCCCATGCAGTTGGTATTGTTGCTAGATTTCAGAAGAATCCAAAGGAAGCACATCTGATGACAACCAAGATAATTTTTAGATATCTAAAAGGTATTGTTGACTATGGGTTATGGTATCCATATGGTGGAAATTTTGATTTGAAGGCATACACAGATGCTGATTGGGTAGGAAATATTGATGACTGGAAGGGTACTACCGGTGGAGCATTATTTCTAGGAGGAAGGCTAGTTTCATGGAGTATTAAAAAGCAGAGTTGTACTTCACAATCTACTACTGAAGCTGAGTATGTAGCAGCTTATATGAATTGCTCACAAGCTATTTGGATGAGACACATTTTGGAAGGTTTTAAGATAAAAATATCAAAACCAATAAAGATTTTGTGTGATAATAAAAGTGCAATAAACATTTCTAAATATCATTTTTTGCATGCAAGGACTAAGCACATTGAATTGAAGTATCACTTCTTGAGGGAAAAAGTTCAAAGCAAAGATGTTATCTTGGAGCATGTTTCTACCAAGGAGCAGCTTGCAGATATCTTTACCAAACCTCTACCTAAGACCACTTTTGAGTATCTTAGAAGTCAAATGGGGGTTGTCCCTCTTCATGAAGCTAGTTGAGCATTATGCTGATTGCATCAATCCTTGAATTACTTATAGAATCTTACATGGACTGATGAAGAAGTGGATGTATTTGACAAGGGGAGCATCAAGTTGCAGTATGTTGTTGATGCATAGTGAGAGAAGAATTACATGTTTTTACTTTCACTTTGGCATTGCTTTCAAAGGGGGAGAATAATTATGTGATTGAGGAGATGAATTATGTGTCTGATTAGGTGAACCAACGACAAGCTGAAGACAGACAGAGCAAGGTGAATACTTGGTAATGTAAACCAGGATTCCTATTCACCAATCTCAGTAGCAATCAGAGGTGTTGATATTTGTATTGCCATCAATGCCAAAGGGGGAGATTGTTGGCATTTTTAGTTTGTTAGAATTTTGCATATATATTGCATTAATGATATGTTGTAATTGATGTCAATTGAACCGGTAATGGTATTCATGTTATTGTTGATATTGTTGTTTTTGATATTGGCTAGTAATTGGTAGAAAGAGCTTTGTGGAAGATGTTGTAAACCAGTGTAAAGGGTTAAACCTTTCTATGCAATGTAACCGGTAAACCCTATCAATTGTTAAACCCTAACTAATCAAGTTTGTTGGTTTATTATCTGACGAGCGGTAATGATGGAGACATGCATGATCATTGTATGAGGATAAGTTCAGATTGTTCTGGCACATTTTTTTGTTGTCTAGGAAAGGAGAAAAGTGGATTGCATCTAATGCATAGCGCATGATGAGTTACAAAGTCTGATGAAGCGGTGATCATGGAGCGGTTGGAATTTTCTTGAAGAATGTGAAGAGATCGTTATGATTTTGAATGGTCAAGATTGTACCGACTTGTTTATAATCTCGATAATGAGAATTAGGTTTTTTTTGTGTTACTGACCTAATTGATTTGTATTTAAGGTCAATGAAGTTGTTTGTAAAAGTTGTTGGCAAGATTGGCAGAAATCTGTTGAGTGTGTATTTGCCTAACCAGTGAATGGATTTGCACTTTGAGTAAAGGCAGCTTCAAGCTTAAAAGGATCTGATCAAGCAAATGTAGTGTTATTCAGACAGATCACGAAAACCTATTGTTTTCTAACAATTACAACATAAGTGAAATCCCTTAACTAGGCAATCTCTAACAAGATTGGTTATTTATTAAATCCTCTAACAAGGTGGTCCATTAGCTTGGATTCTTAAATCCTCTAGTGAGGTTACTCCTAACAAGTTATTGTGCTTTTCATCAAGGCATGTTTGTAAATCCCTTAACCCAGGTGATTCCTAACCTGAATTAGTTCTTAACATGACTTATTGTAAAGCTTTAACAGACTTGGCTCCTAACAGGGTGAACTTTAGAAGATTTCAGATAGCTATCCTTGTGAGTCTCATCTCACCATGGTTTTTACCTGTTTGGGTTTTCCACGTATAAACATTTGTGTCAAGTGGTGAATGTTTTTGTGGTTATGATCTTATTTGTTAATTTGATTAACTTCTGATAAGGCATGATAACTAGAAGCATTGAGAGATGAATATGTTAAGATATGATTAAGCCTTGTTGATGTTTACAATATTGGAGTTGTTTACTATTAAGTTGTCATAATAGTCAAACCGGTTGATGTCAAGTATTCTTATGAATATTGATCTTGACTGTGATATGCTTACTTTGTGTGATTGAATTTGAGTTTGGGAACTGTGTATCAGTTTTCCAGTATACTGATTCACCCCCCCCCCTCTCAGTATTCTACTAGATACTTATTCTTTCATCATACCATCACTTCTTGTTCCAGTTGAGTCCTTCTTTGCGGTCCATGTGAGCTAGAAGCTTTCTACGAGCATCTACTCATAGTGTGACCCACTTGGTTGCAATTGTAATATTTACCAGTGAAAACACCAGGTCCTCTGCCTTGGTTTCCTTGCCTACCCCTTCCAAATGGTCTTCTTCCTCCTCTAAAGCCTCCATTCTTGTTATTGAACTCTCCATTGGACTCTTTCTGGTTAGAATCACCATTTTTTAAAGGAGTATTCCTTTCTCCAAAGCCTCCTCTACCTCTGAAATGTTTGCCACCTCTTCCTCTAATAATATGGTTCTCCTCTCCTCTTTATCTTATCTTCCACCCTCAATGCCAATTGGAAGCATTTGTGCATAGTGTTTGGAGCCATGATGTTGATCTCATCTTGGATGTTTTTCCTTAACCCATTCAGGTATCTAGCCACCTTCTCTGCCTCTTATTCATGCTTCTTGGACCTAAGACTTAGCTTGTGAAATTCCATAGTATATGTATTCACATCCAACTCCCTCTATCTAAGATTTTGTAGCTTCTTATAAATCTAAACCTCATAGCCTATTGGTAGGAATTGGTCTTTAATTTTGTTCTTCATCCTCTCCCAAGAGGATATCTTCTTATTCCCTATGTTCACCCTTTCTTCTTGCAACATTATCCACCACAAAAAGGCACACCCCTTGAGTCTAGACTTTGCCAAAGTCACTCTTTTCTCCTCTGGGACGTCTTTGTACTTGAAGTAGTTAGTGAATGCTTCTATCCATTCAAGCACCTCTTCTCCATTCAGGCTACCGCTATAGATAGGTAGACTTTCCACATTGTCCTTGTTTACTGATTTCAAGGCATCCAAGAACATCTTTTGATCTGGTGCCATATTCTGAGGGATAGCCTCGTACTCCTCATTATCCTCTTTTGATTCATCATCACAGGTTTTTTCCTTTCCCTTGGATTATCCGGTCTCTTTGAGTTTCTCTTCAAGTAACTCCTCTACCATCTTCTTGATGGCCTCTGGGTTCATTGCCTTAGGAGGCATTGTAGCAGCCTCTTCTCCAAATTCTGAGTTTGACATACACTATTCCACCCTTGGTATAGCTCTAATACCAATATGATGCAGAGGGTTTGGGATGTTATATCACTTTCTTGGTTTTTACTCAAAAAGGGTCTCCACTTGGTATCACCCAATGGACCAATGTCTTTAACCTTCTTGAGGTTTCTAGAGCTTTCCCTAGATCCTTCCCAAGGATCTCTTCACTTAAGACAACTCACAACTGACAAGGAGTCTCCTACCCCTAAGGTTCCAGCCCTTCAACCAAGGACACCTAACAACCCCAAGCAACATGATCTTTACTCAAAAAGTGGAAACTAACCTATGTGATTGTTTACATGTGTTATATGGAATTTGCAGTGATCTCAACCTTAGATGGGTGTTTACTAGCCCTTTGTATCCTTTCCCCTTTTGGACCTAGGAAATAGGGCTACAAGAAATTAGCCCTCCATTTGGAATTTTCTTGATTTGTCTCACAACCTACCTGAGAAACCCCCTGAATAAATTTGATATTCAAATACCCTTTTGGGTGTTCTACAAGATTTAAAACTTTTGCATCTGGGTTTTTAGTATGGATGGTCAAACCCTAGTGACCCTATTTAGCCTCTTCTAGCCGGTATTAGGGTTTAAGCTCTCAAAAGATTCACCAGTCACAAAGGAATGAAAGTATAACACTTTCCAAGGGTCTGCACTTGTCCAAGGGTCCTTCTCATTCCACCATCCTTCAATCTATTGTTCAAGGTTTCCACCCTCTTTTCCTACTAAACAAGCTTGTCACATGAGCGATGTCAAGCCTAGGGTATCATCTTAGGAAAGATAAATGACACTTCCTGTCTCCAAAACCACCAGGAACATCTAGTATACATGTTAAATCAACATCCTCCCAGGTTTTAGATCGATCCCATAAATAAATATTGATTTGTGTCACTGTTTGCATCCAAACCCTGGTTTTGAGGGTTTTCTCAGGTCAGTGGGATAGAAAATTCAGTTTCTTCCAAACCTGAAGGCTTCAAGGCCTCAGATCAACTACAAATGGATGGTAAAACTTTTCTACAACTTTCCAAATGTTTAATTCATGCCCACCATTCACAGGGAATTATGCAAGAACATAAAACTCAAGGAAAATGCAGGAAATCACAATAATCGTTTGCTTTGAAGATAAGAAATTTATTCAATATCATCTCTAACTAGTAGGAATCATTCCTCTAGGCTTATATCACACCAAGGAACTCCTCCAACTACCTCCAATGCATAAAATCAACCAACTAACTATTGGGATAACCACATTTCAAAATCTTGCAAGAAAAGTTGCTTAAGACAATAATGCAACTTTGCAACTTTTGTCATCTTTCTACAATTTGGTCTTGCCTTCACACCAAAGGTCAAGAATGAACATACCACACATTGTAGACCCCTAAACATCAAAAGTACATATAAAATTCCCATACAAGGCCTTTGACCAAGTTGACACACCTTGGAGCCTCAAGGATTATTACATTGTCTAGACCTAATCAATCGGCCTTCAAACACACACATTGCACATTATATTCCTAAGCATAACCATGAATTAAAATGATGTAGACACATGTCCTAGTGCCCCTGCACCACTTCCTTCCATCCATTTTGGGTCCTTACATCCCTCCATCCACCACTCCATCACCTCAAATAATCCCTAAGCAAGATCAACAAAGGCACACACCATTGAATCCCTCCTAAGACTTTCCCTCCATCATCCCACCATCCATAAAATCTTGGTGCAGGGGCACATAGAAATTTTTGTTGAGTTTCTTTCGAGGATGTTGGAAACATTTTTTTATTTTTGTAATAAGGCCAAGAGGCCATTGAGTGTGTGCTCAAATCCTTGTAAGGGCCCTAAGAGTCTTTGTTTGGCCAATGTTGGCCTGTGAGCTCTCAAGGGTGCCAGGTAGAGAACTTAATATGATAAGTTGTTTTTGGGTTAATGTAGGTTGGTTGATGTTGTTTTGAGTTTGTTAAGTTCATATGAGTCATTTTAAAGTGACCGGGTTTGGGTTTGAGCAAAGTTTCTCACCTATGCAACAAATTGCAAAAGTTACAAAAGTTGCTCATAGCAACTTCGCAACATTTTCATACACCAACGACTAGTTGGTTGTCACAGTTGTTCATGAGAGTGTGTAACTAATCCAAGGCTAGTATAAGGTTTGGAAAGATTGATGATAAATGTTTATCATTGTTGTTGTTAAAGATCTGAAGCAAATAAATTAATTTGGTTTCCCATTTGATGTGTTTTCTGAGTTACCGCCTGTTCTTTGCAAGTTTGTACGACCTGTATGGATTGACACTTCCAAAAAATGGATATGGATTGTTATCTTGGTATCTTGCCTCCATTTTTATTTTTATTGGAGTCTTGAAGTGTTGTAATTTGTGAATAACCTTCATTTTTTTGCAGGCGGGTTCAAAGGTCCTAAAAACCAGGGTTTTGAGATCGAAATGGCTCCAACCTAAAGTTCCATGGTGGATATCTTCTTTGAAACCTTGTGGAATGTTAGGTTGTTATGTATACTATGTTTTATTTTTGGTTTTGAGTCAAGGTAAGTCAAAACAAATATTTTTCACCATACCCTAGGCTTGGCACGTTGAGTTGGCAAGCACCAGGAATCATGGATAGCATGCCCTAATTGGGTGAATCCGGTGGGTGGAGGTGAAGTATGATTGGATTGGAATACCATGTGGAGGTAAAAACATTCAATCAACATCAGTTCACAAAGGCAATCAGACCGGTGAAGGAGTTTTGACCAATCCCTACTTTCTAGGCCAAGGAAGGGGCAATTAGGCCTAATTAACCAATAAGGGTTAGATATTTTACTGACAAAACCCACCTTCGGTTTTGTGATATTGTTTATTAAATCCAAAAGGGTGTCTAGAATGTAAAATAGTTCATAGGGTTGTTAAAGAAGTTTAGTAGATAGATGCAAATTACCCCATTGACAGAGCTACTTGAATTAGGTCTCCAGTTAGGCTTGAAAGTGCAGTTTGTTTATAAAACACCAAACCAATAAATGACAAAACTCTTAAGAAAGGAGTAGGGTTAGGAATCCTTCCAAAACCACCCATCCTTATGTTTTTAGTGTGGGGAATGAAGATCCTATGGTAGAGGGGTTGAACTCTCTGGTTGAGTGTGAAAGGGAGTGAGAAAACAAGGTCTCCTAACCAAGAAAATGGAACTCACAAAACAGAAAGTGATTATCCTAGCCAAAGAACATTGGAAAGGTCAGAGAGAGTAAATCTTGTAGACCCTTGGAGGGTGTGAGGTGTAGAATAATTCGATGGTTCTTGTGTATCTTGGAGGAGATACCTAGACGAGGTAGCACAAACTGGTGAGAGATAATTCACTCTACATCAGATTGCTATCAGAGCCAATTGATTGAACAAAGTGGTTTATGTCAGACCTAGAGGTAGATTTAGAAGCGAGTAGCATGCAACAAAAGGCAATGAGCCAAGAGGCCACCAGGAAGTTGGTCCAGGACATGCTTAGTGAAGCTCGAGAGCAAGAAACTAAGAAAAGAAAGGGAAAAGTCACTGAATGGGGTGATGTAACTGATCATGAATATGCATATGTGATAGGATTCATAACAAAAAAGGAGTTGGAAAAAGATCAACAAATCTTCTTGAATACCCTCAAGTAACTCAATAAAGACAACATAGAAGGTTTAGCTATCTACAAAGGAAGCCTGAATGGAGAAGAGTTACTGGATTGGATAAAAGCCTTGAACAATCATTTTGAATACAAGGAAGTTGTAGAAGAAAAGAGGTCAATTTGGCCAAGTCAAGATTGAAGGGATAAGCCCTAGTTTGTTGGAACATGATGCAAGAAGAAAGAGAACAAACTGGTAGGAAAAAGATTACCTCTTGGGAGAGAATAAAGATAAGGATTAACACTCAATTCCTACCTATAGATTATGAGGTGCAGATGCACAAGAAGTTACAGAATTTGAAACAATGAGAAATGGATGAGTACCCATACAGAGGAGTTCAAAAAAATTACCCTAAGAGATAGAAAGCAAGAGGAAGAAGTGGAGAAGGTTGCAAGGTATTTAAATAGCCTTGGATAAAACATTCAAGATGAGATCAACATGATAGCACCTGACACAGTCCATAAATAGTTTCAGTTAGCCTTGAGAAAAAAAGATAAGATCAAAAGGAAAGGTGAACATAATCAAAGGGGCAGAGGTGGCAGAGGTTTCTGAGGAAGAGGCACCTTTGGAAGGGGCTATAACCTGAACAAGAATGATGAAAGCAATCAACCATAGAATGGTGGTGATAATCCTAACAAAGGAGGACAGCTTAGAGGAAACACTAGAGGAAGAAATAGCTATAGAGGTAGATTTGGAAATTCAGGAAGAGGAACCACAGTTTTCACTGGAAAATGCTACCATTGTCATCAATTGGGGCATACCATGAGCCATTGTCCTAAAAATACTTCAAGCTCTCACATGGGAGACAGGAAAACTCAGTTGGTGCAAGAAGAGGATTATCAAAGTGTTACCTCACCAATTAGCAAGGCAAGGCCAGTCTTAGATGGAGAGAACTTGATGCTAAGAAGGACCTTGTTGAAGGTGCCATAGTCCAAAGAACCTACTCAAAGGAAAACACTTTTCAAAACCACCTGCAGATCTCATGGTAAGATTTGTAAATTTATAGTAGATTTAGGGTCTATTGAGAACATTGTAGCACCTGAGATGGTAGACAAACTAAAATTGAAAAGGTTGCCACATACCACCTCCTATACGGTATCTTGGTTGAGTAAGGGTCAGCATGTGCTTGTAGATGAGCAAACTTGGGTAGATTTTGAAATAGGAGATTACAAGGATAGTGTGCTATGTGACATATTACCCATGGATGCATGCCACTTGTTGTTGGGATGCCCTTGGCAGTATGATGTCAAAGCCATACATGATGGGGAAAAGAATTCCTATGTTATCATCAAGGAGGGTAGAAAGTTTCAAATGGATCCCTTGATTGATCAGGGTGAAGAAAGACATGTTGAATCAAGTATTATGTTGCTTGGTAGGAAAGAGTTCTTGAAATATTTGAAGTATGAAGGGAACCAAAAATGTGCTCTCATAGTGAAACCCAAAGAAGAGGCAAAGACAGAAACCAAACCGATGATACCTCAAGAAGTGAAGACCTTGCTAGACCGATACAAAGACATAGTTTTCAATGAGATTCTGGATTCCTTACCCCCTATGAGAGATTTTAACCATCAGATAGACCTCATACTTGGTTCAACTTTGCCAAACAAAGATTCTTACAAAATGACACCTACTCAAAATGAGGAAATAACAAAGCAAGTGCAGGAATTTCTAGATAAGGGGTTGATAAAGAAGAGTTCAAGTCCATGTGCAGTGCCTACTATTTTGGCACCTAATAAAGATGGTAAGTGGAGGATGTGTACTGATTCAAGGGCCATAAACAAAATCACAATTATATACTAGTTTCCAATGCCAAGGATTGAGGATCTAATGGACTATCTA
This sequence comes from Cryptomeria japonica, assembly GCF_030272615.1. Lineage (NCBI taxonomy): Eukaryota > Viridiplantae > Streptophyta > Pinopsida > Cupressales > Cupressaceae > Cryptomeria > Cryptomeria japonica. The sequence goes on along the minus strand of NC_081407.1, from coordinate 49,592,612 downwards.
GGTGGAGCTTGTTACTTTTCTAAACTGGATTTGAAATCAGGTTATCATCAAATTAGGATCAGACCTAGTGATGAATGGAAGACAACCTTTAAAACAAATGAAGGGCTCTATGAATGTCTAGTGATGCCCTTTGGGCTCACAAATGCACCTAGCATCTTCATGAGACTCATGAATGAAGTTCTTACAAAATTCATTGGTAAGTTTGTCATTGTTTATCTTGATGACATTCTTATTTTTAGCTGGTCAAAGGAGGAGCATATCAAACACTTGAGTCAAGTTTTGAGGAAGCTACATCAAGAAAAGTTGATGATCAACCTAGATACATGTGAGTTTTTCAAAAAATGAATTGTTGTATCTTGGTTTTGTAGTTTCTCAAGGTTGTTTAAAAATGGATCCATCAAAAGTGGAAGCAATAGTGAATTGGCCTATTCCTAAGTGTTAGGTGTAGACGTATAAAAATGACCACATTCCTAAATGAATATTTTATGTTCATTTTGATTAAATCTAATTTAATTAAATTATCCACATTCTTCTATTTTATTAAATAAATTACTCAATTTATTTAAATAAAATTCACTATACCATTTAATGAATAAATCATTTTATTCAATTAAATCCCCCTAGCCACTTTTAATTAAATTCAAATTTAATTAAATAGTTATCCCAAATTGAATAAATCATATTTATTTAATTTCTCCAAATTACAACCAAATTGAATGAAAATCAAATAATTCAATTAAATCCTATTATCCCCCCATCCACTTGCAAAATCCCAAACCCCTTCCTAATCCCTTCTAGAATCTTCTAATCGATTCTAATTAACTTAATCCTCCTCTAAACTTTGTCACATCCCTAAGCAAAGGGAGGTCACTTCTCAAATAGCCCAAAGTCTTGGATAACCATTGAAGGTTTTCAACCTTCAACCACTAAAACCCTTAAAGTCTTTGAAAACCATTAAAGGCTTCCAACCTTCAACCACTTAATCCCCAAAGTCTCCAATAACCATTAATGGTTAATTCAAACCTTCCCACATGGTTAAAACATTTGTTTTGACTCAACCTCTATCCAACCCAAGGGTCTCATCAGGCCATTAATGCTTTGACCATGATTATCCCTTAATCATTTGCACAAAGGTTTATCCCTGGATTAGATCCTAATTCAGTGGGTAAACCTAATTTAGACTTGACCCTTAGCCTTTAGATAACCATGAGGTCTTCTCAGGCCTTTAATGCCTCCAACCTCTTCTTTCAACCCAATCTGGTGTGGACATTTGTCATCATTTTATTGGTGTCAATTGTGCACATGGATCCCCAACTTTCAAACCTGGCCCTTGATTAAACCTTTCAATCCTGACCATCCATTGCCCTGTTTGTGCTATAAATAGAGCCCTCATTCCTCCATTCTTAACAATCATCTTTCAAATTTGAAGCATCACACTTATGCTCAAATTGTTTCAAGCTTTCATTTTATATATGCTCTTCATTTAGCCTCTTTTAGATCAGAATTAATCATGAATATGCATGCTAAAGTAGTTTATTTATCATTTTAGTTCCATCATAGAGTAAGTATAGTATGCTAGGATAGTATTCATACTAACCTCGTCATCTTATCATTTAGTTTGTTGCATTTCTAGCATCTCATCTAGCTTATAACACATCTCATGCTAAAATCGATTAAAAATCTCTCTCGTTCTCATATTTGCCATCCCTAAGCCATTTTGCTCAGTAATCTAAGAGCAAAACATTGGTTTGAGGGACATTGTGAGATAGAGAACCATGGGACCCTCCTTGGGAAGCTGAGTAACGCATCGTTACTCCATAGCTTGCATCAAGAAGTCCTGTGTGTGTGTGTGGATTGATATTTATCATAATTTTTCACATATTTAGTTTTATTAATCCATTTTTCCCACATACATTTTCTGGCGCCCACCGTGGGGCACGCACCCCAATAACATATCATTTTTTGAATTTGAAGACTTTTGCAGGTACGCGGGAAATTGGAATTAGCGCGTCAAAGACATATTTTAGCGCATCCGCCGAACAGTTTAGCGCTTCTAGCCTACTATTTAGCGCGTGGGCTCTCTGTCTTAGCGCGTTAAACCTGTTCCTTGGCGCATGATACTATTTAACATATTTTCCTGTAGGTGTCAACGCTGGCGAAACACAGATTAGCGCTTCTACATGACAGATTAGCGCATATACCCACAGATTTAGCGCTTCACCTTCCTATGCTAGCGCGTCTCAGCAAAAAGTTAGCGCATCAAAATCCACCATTTTCCGAGAAAAATCGAAACACAGATCAGCGCTTCTACCTGACAGATTAGCGCATCGGCCCAATATACAAGCGCTTAGACTAAATCTTCCAGCGCATGCGAACGGACAGTTAGCGCATTAAATTCCAAAATTCCCGAAAAACAAGTCGCTGAAATACTAAACCATAAATTAGCGCATCAAAGCCACAAAGTAGCGCTTCGGAGAAACAGGATAGCGCATACAAACGGGACAGTAGCGCATCCACCGAATATTGTAGCGCGTACAGTTTGTTCTGTAGCGCATCAACAACAAAACCCACAAAAGGATTGTGTAACCGAACAAATAATTTTAGACTTGTGGAAGTCCCCCGAAACAAACTAACCAATTTCTTTTGCAGGATTTTTAACACATTTCTTACAGGAAAAGCGAGGAGATTTGTTTTACAAGCAAAACGTTTTTCCTTTCGTTGACCTCGAAAATCGAAATTTGCTTTGTTGACGATCTATTGTCCATAGATTAAATAATCATTGCTATAAAGGGTTAAAAAGAACACCATGCTGATTGGAGCAACATCTCCAAATAGAAGTTAGCAAATCATTGTCTTGAAGGCTAAAAAGAACAACTTATCTGCCGTGTATCGAAAGTGGAAGGTATATGCTCTCCCCTTAACTGGGTGACCAAAAAGCCAAACCACTCTTATGCTTTCTTTTATTCAAGCAATAAATCCTTTAGCAGGCCTGCCTTCCCGAGGAGTTGTACTCAACTCTTAAAGCCGTTTATGGCCGGTGTGAAGGGAACGACCTAAGTGGGGAACGGCTTTGACGCCAAGAATTCCAACCCACTATAATCAAATGTGGAAAGTGACGAAAGTCCTTTTCAACGGTTGCGCGCAGTGATTAGCCTTCCCCCAGTATCCTCGAGATACGTAAAGCCTTTGTTCTAAAGGTTGGGAAGCCTCCTGAGGGAGTTTATCACTGACGGCCGAACAGGAAGCCTGATTAAGAACCTTAGCATTAGAAACTTTGAGCTGAGTCAGTATCCAAACATTTGTAACATCATAGTGCAAGGGTGGGGAAGAATCCGCCCACAAGATTACTCACCATATATCTCCCAAGATAACTACTCAACTGTGAAGCAATTCACTTTGGGTTAACTTCTGGCAAAAGGCAAAAAAATGGGCGCCCTCTAGGGGGTGACACGGCTGTTTGAGCTGACGGAGTATCGAGACTAGTGAGCTATGATGTTGCTTATGACCCTTGAATAAAGAGTCTTTCTGAAGTGTTTATCTTGTATCCAACCTGTTAAAACATTGGGGATTCGAAAACATCCTCGACAGAACATACACTTTATGTTAGATTAAGTAAAATGATTATACTTTGTATGCCGTGTTTACATTTTGTATTTTAGAAAATCATCCATCCTACTTGATAAATCTCTCAACAAAATCAAAAACATCATAAAAACACCAAGAGGAAAAATCAAGGCAGTCTAGCGCGTGAGAATAACATATTAGCGTGTCAAACAGTTATTTTAGCGCATCTGAAGAACAAACTAGCACGTTAAACTCACAGTGTAGCGCGTCATTCTCAGAAAAATCTCACAACAAATTTCAAAAAAAGTCTGTTTTAGCGCGTGTAACAAGCATCTTAGCGCGTGGAATCTCTGTTTTAGCGCATTAACTAAACCAAGTAGCGCGTAGGAAATACAGTTTAGCGCGTACATATTTCACAGTCAACCAAACAAAATTTTCCAGAATCAATTGTTTAGCGCGTAACCAGGGGCAGAGTAGCGCGTAGGTAACTATTCTTAGCGCATTAAATTAATTTTCTAGCGCATAGAACAACTGTTTTAGCGCGTGAGAAAAAGGAGAAAAACAGAGAGTTGGAAAAACCAAAATTTTTGAAAATCTCAAAAATATTTGAAACACAGTTTTCCATCAAAACACGTTTTTCATCAAACCAGAGTGACAGAAACAAAGCCATAAAACTATTTTTCAAGTCAAATTTGCGTCAAACAAGGTTGTCTGAATCTGAAAACGAATCAAGCATTATAGGACGTCTTTTCTATCATAATCTGGAAACTTGTCATCATCAGTGTCAATTCAATCCTTTAAATATCTTACGGATCTCATCTCAAACACACTTGTCTAGAAATTTTCCAAATTTGTCAAATTCAGTTTCCCGATTGGGAAACTCTTATCCATATCATTTGGCGCGCTTTATCCTGAAGGGACAGCTAAACCTTCGCTCTGATAAAGTAAGATTTGAAATTTTAAAAACAAGAATCAACTGAGTCCAAATCAATCAAAGGAAATCATTGATCACTCATGCATGACTAATCGCCTTATTCTGAGAAAGAAGAACCTCTATCGCAACATCACGTTAAAGAAACAGCAACCAAGCTTTTCCAAATTCATCAAGAGAAATAAATTTTTATACATCAATCGTCAACTCTTCAAATCCCATCGGGTATTTCTTTATCACATCAAACGTTATATCCAAAACAAATCCAGCGAATTTGACAAAGAACCCCTGAAAACAAGAGCATACTGTCAAAAGTCTGCTTTTAATCAAAAGATAAACTGTGGAGGAAAAATCAATCCAGCATTCCTGCCCGACGAGTGCATCACATATAACACACCTAGACCAGAACCACCAACGCCAGAGCAAAACATCAACGAGGACTTTGTTCCTTTCATCACTGAAAGTTTCTATTGAAATGCCTGTCACTCGTTCTCAACGAAACAAACAAAGCGAGACACCCGCGGAATCAAGTATGAATCGCAGGTTATCAAATCCTTTTGAAGTTCCATCTTCAGAAGATCCTGAAATTACTGATGCAATCCTTCAGGAATGCCAAGAAAATCCTTCATTCCAAAAACTCATTGAAAAACTCATGGAAAATGACAAAGAAAAATATCTGCTTATGCTTACAAGCAAAGGTGTCAAAATTCCTGAAGGTTTCGACGCAAATGTCTTTCAAACAGGATCTCAATAATACACATACCAAGAACAACAAAGGGAAGAAGAGACTCGCATACCTGAACAACGTATTCCAGAACAACATATACCAGAAATGCGAGTACCTATGTTCAAAACCCCCGAACAACACATACCATTTGCTACACCTTTTCAAATGAGAACAAATCCAAGGGAGGAACTCTTCCCTTGGCAAGATAATGCGCCTTTGGTTGCTCTTACTCAACAGATGCAAATGTTGCAAAGACAAATGCATGATATGCAACAAGGGACAACCGTGCAGTATTCTATAAACGAAATCTGTCCTTATCCATTTGACAGAAGCTTAAACATGATACCTTTTCCTCCAAACTCAGACATTCCTAAATTTGATAAATATGATGGGAAAGGTGATCCTCGAGATCATGTTCAAGAATTTTGTACTATGAGTCTTGAATTTGCTCATAATGACACGTATCTGATGAGGTTATTCCCAAGAAGCCTGGGAGGACAAACAATGGAATGGTTATCCAAGATTACACCACCTGTTAGATCATTTGACGAATTAGTCAACAAATTCATCACCCATTATTCTTACAACATCCAACATGCCATAACCATGTTAGATATCTGCAACACCAAACAAAAGAACAATGAAACATTCATGTTATTCCTTCAACCTTGGCGACGCATGGTATCAAGATATCCTCGCGATATTCCTGAAAGAGAGAAAATGGAAATCTTCATTGATAACTTGAATGGGGAAATGAGTTACAGACTCAAACTTCAATGCATCCCATCTTTTGACAAGTTAATTGAAAATGGCATCCAAGTAGAGGAAGCTTGTGTCAAAAAGGGAACACTCAAATTCTACAAAGAAGGAACGAACTCATCAAACTACAATAACCAAAACAATACCAACCTAGACAAAACTCGATTTTGGACTCGAAACAAAAACGACGGCAACAATGAATCCTATGATCCTAAATCTAAACAGCCAGTGCTTGCTTTATCAGGAAATACTCAGAATACGAAAAATCCTAAAAATGCTACTCCCAATACACCCAACAATACTCAAGGACAACTCAACACCAACAATGCCAACGATAATCAAAACAAAAATCTGAATCCAGGGCCTAACAACAATTCACGCAACAACACCAACAATTTCCATAAGCGTATTTTCACACCATTGGGCCAATCATTAGAGTCCGCATTTAGAGAGCTGTTAGCAAACAAGGTTCTTTCTTTACCTCCAATCAACAATTATGAACCCCCGATCAAACCACCTTGGTGGAATGATTCCCATTATTGTGATTTTCATCGAAACAAAGGTCATAGAACAAACGAGTGCATGAGATTGAAACACATAATCCAAGACATGATTGATCGAGGGGACTTAACAGTGGATGGTCTCAAAACAAATAATGATCATGAAGCCTTCAAAGATCCATTACCAAATTATAAAGATGGAGCATCAACTTCAAACGATACCCGCGGAGCTCGTATTAATCACATCTACAACAACACAATCAATCACATATCAGCTGAAGACCATCAAGTCAATGTTATAACCATTCGAGATAAACGTGATCATGAATCTGTCAATGTAACAACCCGGACCCAGAAATATGTCTTAAAGGGACATACTGCACCTCCAACCACCACACCCAAAATCCAATACGACTTAGTTACTCAACTGCGAAAAACTCCGGCTCAGATATCTATCCTGGAATTGTTAAAACTATCTCCAAGACACAAGGACATATTAGAGCAAGCGCTCTTAGAAACAAATGTACCTCAAAATCTGGATACAGACAAATTCCAAGCTATGGTGGCCCACATGACAGAGTCTCATAACCTCACTTTCTCAGAGCATGATAATACTTCATTGAGTCATCCGCATAATACTCCTCTACATATTGAAGTCATTGTTTGCAAACACCGTGTCAAAAGAGTCTTAATAGATGGAGGAGCCGGACTTAATATATGTACTTTAAAGCTTATCCGTGCACTAGGTTTCTCAGAAGAATCTATTGATCCTTGTAAAAAGATTACCATTAAAGCATATGATGACGAGGAACGGTCCTCTAAAGGAACAGTGATATTACCTATTCAGGTAGGCCCCGTGCAAAAGGATACTATATGTCAAGTTTTAGATATTGACCTCACTTATAATATCTTACTAGGCCGACCCTGGATACATGAAATGCAAGCAGTACCTTCTACATACCACCAGTGTGTCAAATTTCCTTATGATGGACAGGAAATCTCCATATCAGCTGATCACAATCCATTTCAACATTGCAATACCATGGGGGCAGCCCAAGACAGTTTGGTTCCTTATAACAGAGAAAAGCAACAGTCTTCGACACCTGATCCACCAATAGCAAAATCCAACTCCTTATGGGGAGATTTCAAACAGAAAATGCAAATCAAAGACCAAGGCATGGGTGAATACTCTATGGAGCCTTTGTGTTTAACCAAATTGCCAACATCACCTAGATCACATGGTTTACCTACTCTATCAATACATCAGGCAACTCAGCCCATAATTAAATTTAATGGTACCTTCATCCAATTAGGGACTCTAGCACATGAATCAGAAGATAAAGATGTTCTTAACTGGTTATACAAAGATGAAGAAGAAGCTAATAGAGCGGCCGCTCTAGACATTGTTCTACCAACACACTTGTATGGAAAAGGCTACCTGATCATGAAACAAATGGGATATGGCGGTAAAGGACCTATTGGGAAACGCCAAGAAGGAGTCATTGAACCTATAGATCTTCCTTCACAACCTAGTAGAAATAAGGCAGGATTAGGTTCTAAATTCACTTTCCTATTAAAAAGGCCGCCACATACAAATACAAAACCTCAATGGAAAGAAAAGAAGAAATACAAGGAAGAATCATGGCAGGAAGCTCTCTTTGAATCAGCAGAAACAATCCATAAGGCAAGAGAACGTCAAGATCAGAAGATACATCAGGGAAAGCTTCTGAATCATAAGAAGGCCATATCTGCAGCAGTGGTTCATATTCACACACCAGTGGCTCAAGAACCAATCCTATCATCACAAGCACCCATCATTCCTCCCCGAGGAAGCACAATATATGAACAAATCCAGAATGTAGAAGATGGATCAGATACAGAATCCACACAAAATGTCAAAATAGTATCTATCATCAAGGATTTATTTTCACCATACAACATACCTGTCTACAACACAGATAGAATTTGGGATGATGCCTATGAGACCGATTCAAATGAATATGAATGGGGTACCTGCTCCGACGCTGCTACAAATATCCCTGATAATACTGATTTCATATCTATTTCTCAAGAAGAACATAACGCAGAAGATAGATCTCTTGAATTTGGTCCACAACATATATATGATGTTCAGGAAAGCGAACAGAAATATTACGAACAAGTCTATGTAGAAGATGATACCATCGAAGACCTCGATGAAACCCTAAATTTCTTTAAAAACAAGACCCATCACGATGATAACTCTATTCTAACACTCACAGCAGCTGAACTTGACCCACCCAATGATTCCTTACCACTTGTCTTCCCTGATCTCATCGACTGGACTGAACCTGAGACTCATGATATCCCAATTTTTCCAGATGATGAATCTATTATTCACTACCTATGTACCGTAAATCCCGAAACAAGCTCTACCAATGAACCGCATAACGACGTATGTTCTTCAGAGAGTGCCAAGTCTCTCAGTCGCAAAAATGAATCAAATAATGAATCTAAGGCTGAAAACCAGTCAATGGCAGCAATGGATCCCAAAAAAGTAAAAATAAAGGGCGCATCTGAGGGTGAAAACCTTTATAAGGCACCTAATGATGGGAGACTTGATACTCTTCCTGAACATTTTCATGAACGATCACCCATATTGATTGAGCCCACTCAATCAATCAACATTGGTACCCCTGAAGCCGTCAGAAACATTCACCTTGCAGAATCTCTGACCAAAGAGGAAAGATTGGCATTCATCATCTTCTTTAAAGGACAGCAAATTAACTTTGCCTGGTCATATGCTGATATGCCTGGAGTGGATCCACACCTAATCATGCATCACTTATCCATCTCTGCGGGGGTTAAACCAGTCAAGCAGAAACTACGGAAGATGAATCCACAAATAGCACTCATGGTCAAAACGGAATTAAAGAAATTATTAGATGTCGGATTCATCCGACCTATTGACTATGCAGAATGGATTTCTAACATTGTTCCAGTCTCAAAACCAGATGGTAGTATCAGAATATGCACCGACTTCAGAGATGTCAATAAAGCTTGCCCAAAAGATGACTTTCCTCTACCAAGTATTGATATAATTGTAGATCTCACAGCAGGCCATGCAATGCTCTCATTAATGGACGGTTTCTCAGGCTATAATCAAATCAAAATAGCTCCTGAAGATCAAGACAAAACAGCATTCACCTATCCTTGGGGAACATACTGTTGGAATGTAATGCCTTTTGGCTTAAAGAATGCCGGAGCCACTTACCAAAGAGCAATGACAACCATATTCCATGATATGATGCACACATTTATGGAAGACTATGTGGATGATTTGCTAGCCAAATCCTTCACCAGAACTGAACATCTTGGCATCCTAACAAAGATCTTTGATCGATTGCAGAAATTCAAAGTCCGACTCAACCCTAAGAAGTGTGTCTTCGGGGTTACATCAGGCAAGTTACTAGGTTACATCGTCTCAGCTAAAGGTATTGAAGTTGATCCAGCAAAGGTACAAGCCATCATGGATATGCCACCACCAAAGAATATCAGTCAACTTCGATCTCTCCAAGGACGACTTCAATCAATCAGACGATTCATCGCTCAACTAGCAGATAAAAGTCTGCCCTTTAACCACTTGTTACACAAAAATGTGCCATTCAAATGGGAGACTAAATGTGCAGAATCTTTTTACCAACTTAAACAGTACCTGATGAATCCACCAGTTCTAGTACCACCAATTGCAGGAAAGCCTCTTATATTGTATATATCAACGACAGATGTTTCACTGGGGGCATTATTGGCACAAGAAGATCAACAAGGAAAAGAACACGCCATATATTACATCAGTAGAACATTGAATGGATATGAGCTCAATTATACATTCATTGAAAAGGCTTGCTTAACAGTTGTTTTTGCATCTCAAAAGTTCCGACATTATATGCTAGCACACACTATCAAGCTAGTAGCCAAAATTGATCCTCTCAAATATTTACTCAGCAAGGCAGCTCTCACAGGCCAATTAGCTAAATGGGTTATGATTCTCAGCGAATTTGACATCCACTACACAGAAAGACGCACCATCAAGGGACAAGCAATTGCAGATCAGCTGGCTGACGCACCGCTACCAGGAAAACAAATCATGGACATTGAATTTCCAGACGGGGACGTTTTTGCTCTTTCCTCCAAACAATGGATCCTATACTTTGATGGATCCTATACCCAACATGGTTCAGGGGCCGGCATTCTATTCATCACCCCTGAAGGACACACTATGCCAAGATCATACAGGCTTATGTTTCCATGTACAAATAATATGGCTGAATATGAAGCATTGGTCATAGGCATCAAAATGGCCGTCGAATGGAAGATCACAGAATTAAAAGTCTATGGAGACTCACAATTGGTCATCAATCAAATCAACAACAACTATCAGACAAAGGATGATAAGCTACTACCCTATAAACGGATGGTGGATGATTTCAAACAGTATTTTGTGCACATCACTTTTGAGCAAATACCAAGGTTAAATAACAAAGCAGCCGATGCAATGGCTACGATCGCTTCATTACTACAAATTCCAGAACAACAGAGTCGTTATGAGTTCCTGGTAGAGCAACTGTTCTCTACCGCCTATGACCATTCTGAATCTCATGTTATATATGCCTTAACCGGTTCAGATTCTCCGTTATATGGACCAATATATGACTACCTCAAGCATAATATATTACCCACTGACCAATCCCGCAACCAAAAACGTAACTTTATCCGACAAGCTGCCCGCTACACCCTTACCGCTGATACCTTATATCGTCGAGGTCTAGATGGTACTCTTCTTCGTTGTCTTGATCGTAATGATTCTGATTCGGCTTTACACGAGCTTCACGAAGGTATTTGTGGTACACATTCGAGTGGCACTACTCTTGCGAAAAAGCTTCTACGAATGGGATACTACTGGCCTACTATGGAAAAAGACTCATATCATTTCGCCAAGAAATGTCCTAAATGCCAAATCCATGGCAATCTGATACATGCACCAGCACAGGAACTGCAACCATTTACCACATCCTGGCCCTTTTGTCAGTGGGGATTAGATCTGGTAGGCAAAATACATCCTTCATCTTCAAATGGACACAAGTTCATTATAACCGCCACAGAATACTTTACCAAATGGATTGAAGCAGTTCCCATGACCACAGTAACTGGGAAACAAATTGCTTCTTTTATCTTAAATTATTTGATCTGCAGATATGGTATTCCAAGTTCAATTGTCACAGATAATGGACGACCTTTCAAAAACCAAGATGTGCAGGAACTATGTGAAAAATTCAAAATCCACCATCGATTTTCTACACCATACTATCCACAAGGAAATGGTTAGGCAGAGGCATCTAACAAAACGATCCTAAAAATCCTTAAGAAAACAGTGAATGATGCAGGCAAAGATTGGCATATACAACTCAATCCAGCTCTTTGGGCCTACAGGACTAGCATCCGCACACCTACAGGGGCAACACCATATTCCTTGGTATATGGATTAGAAGCTATTTTACCCTTGGAGGTAGAAATTCCATCTCTTAGAGTCTCTTTGAAAGGCTTGATTCCAGATGAAGAGTATCGGGTAAATCGACTGCAAGAATTGGAACTATTAGATGAAAGACGCCAACATGCTTATACTCATCTCAAAGCATATCAGCAACGCATGTGCCGGAGCTACAATCATAAGGTTATTCCTCGTAACTTCAAAGTTGGTGATCTAGTCTTAAAAGAAAATCCAAGAAACCAGCAAGATAGAGAAAAGAAAGGGAAATTTGAACCTAACTGGTTGGGTCCCTATGTCATCATTTCAGTCTATGGATCAGGTGCTTATCAGCTAACAAATTCTAAAGGAGATGTGCTTGATGATCCAACTAATAGCATTCATCTAAAAAAGTACTATACTTAAAGTAGCCTAGTGCACGGAAAACGCCAAAACAAACAAAAAAATACACAACTCCAGAAAAAGTCAAGAAACAAAGTACAATAAAAACAAATGGTGAAAAACCTGGTAAACAGGCGCCTTTGTGAAAGGCCGGCTCCTTTCTCTATATCCTTGCCATTTTATCCATCAAAACACTCTCGGCCATCGCCCGACACTTAGCATATATCTCTCCAGGACATACTTAGCGTAGTCACTATCCTGGGTTATTCATCTACCACATTTTACCATGGCTTGGAAATCACTGTACATACTTATATCTAGCAGAAACACTCATCTAGGAACATTAGACTGTTCAAAAAACTTGCAAACATTCAAGACATGCCAACTATTGCAAAACTTAGACATCTGACATCCAACAAACACAACTACACTACATCACAACAACCAAACACGAACAATACACCAGAAACTTAAGGATGGATGATTTTCTGAAGTACTCAATGTTGCATTATCGTATTAAGGTCTTGATTATTTTGCATTTTGAACTTTTTAATAAATTGGAATCTTTTCCTTATCCCATCAAAAGCTTCACAGCCAGAGATCATGGAAAACTTCCAACATTTTCTTAGTCTTCTGTTTGGGAGGCGATCACTTGTATTGTATGAATATTTGCCTCGAGACGTGATTCATATCACTGAAGGCTTGATCCCATTTCACGCATTATAAATGATCTACTCTTATATGTTTACGCAATACGCACTCAGGTCGTCCTGGTTCAATTATACCTTGACGCTTGTGCTATCTTGCAAAATTAAAAATCATGTAAATTTTACTCAGGTCATTCTGGTTCAATTATACCATTATGTTTGTATAAATTTTCAACATATCCTAAACAAATCAATGCTCAATGATGATATTTACAAAGAAAGCAAATTAATGGTTATATCGGATGGCAAATACAAAATGAGAGATGATCCAAACACAATTAGTTGCATATCATTTTACAATTAGTTGCATATCATTTTACAATTAGTTGCATCTCATTATTATCTCTTCTATCATTATTACATCATTACACATCATCTTACATAAAGCCGCATATTAACATCATACATCTCATTTTCAAGATACATCTCATAACACACAAAAACATACATATGTATATCATACATTACATCATGTACATAAGCATTACATCATCATGTAAAAAAGGAAGCAGCACACATAAAACATACATCTATAAACACATCACATCGGTCAAAAATGGTGCTCTATATATATATCCCTCAAAAATGATCAAAATCTACAAAATGTGTTACAACTGTGTCCAGTACAAAGAATACACTGCTCAAAATACAATAGAGACCATGTCTCTCAAGTATGACTATCCCCTGATGGAGATGGTCTAGCCCCTGAGGCACCTGCTCCCGGATCAGCAGGAGGGTCCTGTCCCGCTGGCCCTGTCACTCCACGGCTCTCCGATCGTGTCCCGGCAGTTCGAGATCGACTCGATCTCGATTGCGCAAAGCTCTCTACACGCCGCTCTCTGGGAACCGCCTCCTCATAGTGCTGCCTGTAATATGCAGCCTCCTGCACACTCCGTGTCAGCTCTCTCAGGGTGTCTCTCAAGGGACCACCCGCCGCAGCTCTCTGAATGGTCGCCAAGGCCTCCTCTGCTCGCCCCCGCCGCTCCATCTCGGTATCTCTCTCAGTGATCAACTGAGAGATCTGCCTCTGATACATCAAAATCTGTGCCTGCAGCTGCTGCACAGTGATCTGAAGCGTCCGGATCTGGGCGTCCTCTATATGTCCCGGCACTCGAACCCGTAACGGTACCTGTGCTGGCGCCACTCCCCCCACTCGGCCTGTCCTGGGTACGGGAGGTGGAAGAATATCTATCCTCCTCCTCTGTACTGGCCTCCCCACCTCCTCCTCTCCTCCTACTGCCGCTAGTACCTCTGTGACTCTGCCCTCTCTCCCGGCTCCAATAGCCAATCCTCCCCTCCCTCTCTCAATCCGACTCTGTCGCACCGCCCTCTGCACACCTCTCCCTCTCCTCCTCCCTCCATCACCCCCATCATCCCCATTATCCCCCTCATCTCCCCCGTCTCCCTCCTCTCCATCTGAATCAAAAACCGGTCTCATCTCCTCTGGATCTGAGATCCTAGCCACAGCCCGAGCAGCAAATAAACGAGCGAACTCGTCAGTCATACCGGCATCCTGTATCTCTGGGGCATAGTCCCAGATCTGCCCAGCCAAACCAGTAAACTCCTCAATCACAATGGCACTGTCAATGGTCGGCCCCCAATCGGCCACATCCTGCTGCCGTCGTGCATATAAGCACGTCCCCTGGGGAACACCCTGCTGCCTCCCGAACTGCCTCAAAACTCGGGTAACCAAAAACCGCTCAATAACGAACGGGGTCCTCCCAATCAAATGCCTCGTCATAAACACAAAAGGCATCTCTATACCATCCTCGGCCCATACCTCGCAGCCTGTGTACGGTCTCCAGATGACCGTATCTATGTCATCAAAAACCCTCCTCCAGTGCTCTAGTTTGCCCAGCTTACGCTGGACAACTAGGCCTCTATAACCATAAGCATAAGCCGCCCCTACGGGCCTATCCCTGTCTGCCAATGGCCTCGCTGCTGGAATGTGCTCCCAGCACCATACCTGTAAGAGTGTCACCCCTGCTGATAAACTGCCATAACCAAGGTATACTACCTCGTGCAGGCTCCTGTAAAGGTGGGCCAGCATCGCTGACCCCCATGCAAATCTCCGGCCCTGTGTGACCATCTGCTCCAGAACCAGCCCCCATCCCACTGAAAATCCCTTTGACCTGCGATCAGGACAAAGGAATCCTCCAATAAATCCTGCCAATACAGATGGCAGCGGTGCATAATCAAGATCCAGGAACTCCTGCCACGGGATCTCATACCCGCAGACACTCTCATCATGAAAAATCCGGTGCAGTGCCTCTGTGCCGCCCTCCTCTGTCTGCTCATAGGGTAGTATAGCTCCTACCACAGGAATACGCAGGATGCGATAGCAGTCCTCTGGTGTCACGGTCATCTCCCCAGTGGCAAAATGGAAGGTGTTCGTGTCACTATGCCATCTCTCTGCCAGTGCTGTCAAGAGTCCCCGGTTCACAGTGAACCGAGGCATATCCAAAAGTGAGGTCAATCCACACCTCTCAATAATATCTAAGTCTGCCTGTGACAGATGCGGTATCAGTGTCCATGGTCTCGGGAATCTCTCCCTCGACTGCACGATCCCCAATCGCTCCTGTCAACAAACAAAACATATCCAATATCAGATTCCACATCAATAAAAAGATATCAAAATACAACTCACATCAAATACATGAAACAAATTTGCTCATCTACATCAAGTTCAAAAACCTATCATTTTATATCAACTTGTAAAACAACTCAAGTTCTCAAAAACCATATCAAAACTTGTAAAACAACTCAAGTACCACAATCACAAACTTGTAAAACAACTCAAGTTTCCCACCCATATCAAAACTTGTAAAACAACTCAAGTTTCCAACCCATACCGGCTTGTAAAACAACTCAGGGTTTCATATGCATTTTGAACTTAAAACAGATAACACAAAATAAATCATGTTCTAATCCCCACAAATAGCTTGATATCTATACATAACTTGGAAACATTCACATCAAAACAAGTTATACAAATATTCATATTGGATACATGCATCAAAAACACGACAGACACGCAAAAATACCACATTTTAGATCAACCACAACGCAAATTTTTCCTGGATGCGCTAAAACAGACATGAAATGCGCTAAAAGGACCTACGCGCTAGGCTGTTTGTCCTACGCGCTAACCTATCTCTCTTATGCGCTAGATTCAATCCATGCGCTATCCTTTTCTACTGGTGCGCTATCCAATTTATCCTATGCGCTAGACTCTGTTCACGCGCTATTTTTTTCCTCCAATGCGCTACCTAAACTAACCTATGCGCTAGAATATTTCTACGCGCTAACCTGTCTTCTCTAAGCGCTCTCCTTTTCATGCTATGCGCTAGACTAGTTCTACGCGCTAAATGCCCTTGCCTACGCGCTACCTTTCCAGCCCTATGCGCTAGGTTATGCCTACGCGCTAAACCTCCTGTTTGATGCGAACTTCTATGCTTCCTATGCGCTAGGTTAGACCTACGCGCTATCCTGTTCTTCTAACGCGCTACTATACACATTACCTGCGCTATTCTACATAGACGCGCTAACCTAAACGAGCTATGCGCTATCACAATCATTTCGGATGCAGCAATTAAAATGGCTTGTATGCGCTACTTCACATTGCGTATGCGCTAATACGCACCTTAGACGCGCTAAAACGATGAGTCCGAACTTTAAAATTTGAAAAACAGCTAAAAACGACAAAATAAAAAATCAAAAGGGGGTCAAAAACGTTGACTTACTGGTGGTCCATACGCTGCAGGTCTCCGATATCTCCGAACGCGCTCGAAACGGTGTCTGTGGTAAGGAATCGACATTTTCTCTCCAGAGCAAATTCTCTTCTCTTCAAAGTCCACAAACACAAATGAATTCAAATCAAACCTTTTTCCCTTTTTATAGGAGAAAATGAAATTAGGGTTACCTAACTGGGCCTGTAATATGGTCGCGGTCTCCCCTATACTAAAACATTTTTAATTTTTCGAGAGATGAATCAATTTACACACTAACTACACGCATGAAATCCTACACATCATACGAACGA
Source organism: Cryptomeria japonica (assembly GCF_030272615.1). Taxonomy (NCBI): domain Eukaryota; kingdom Viridiplantae; phylum Streptophyta; class Pinopsida; order Cupressales; family Cupressaceae; genus Cryptomeria; species Cryptomeria japonica. The sequence goes on along the minus strand of NC_081407.1, from coordinate 49,575,477 downwards.
CATCAATTTAAATCAGAAATTTTCCAACCAAAAAAAAAATAAATAAAAAATATATTGATTCATCTCCCGAGGGGGCATCACATCGCATCGAATCTGGAGCATCGCATCACATCACATCAAATCTGGGGCACGACTGGCAAATCAAAAGAGCGACACAAAAATTGCATTTGATCATAAAAACACAAAAACACATCATTTTCTTTGAATTAACATGTGCACACACGTCACTTCAAAGAGGGGCAAAATGTAGACGTATAAAAATGACCACATTCCTAAATGAATATTTTATGTTCATTTTGATTAAATCTAATTTAATTAAATTATCCACATTCTTCTATTTTATTAAATAAATTACTCAATTTATTTAAATAAAATTCACTATACCATTTAATGAATAAATCATTTTATTCAATTAAATCCCCCTAGCCACTTTTAATTAAATTCAAATTTAATTAAATAGTTATCCCAAATTGAATAAATCATATTTATTTAATTTCTCCAAATTACAACCAAATTGAATGAAAATCAAATAATTCAATTAAATCCTATTATCCCCCCATCCACTTGCAAAATCCCAAACCCCTTCCTAATCCCTTCTAGAATCTTCTAATCGATTCTAATTAACTTAATCCTCCTCTAAACTTTGTCATATCCCTAAGCAAAGGGAGGTCACTTCTCAAATGGCCCAAAGTCTTGGATAACCATTGAAGGTTTTCAACCTTCAACCACTAAAACCCTTAAAGTCTTTGAAAACCATTAAAGGCTTCCAACCTTCAACCACTTAATCCCCAAAGTCTCCAATAACCATTAATGGTTAATTCAAACCTTCCCACATGGTTAAAACATTTGTTTTGACTCAACCTCTATCCAACCCAAGGGTCTCATCAGGCCATTAATGCTTTGACCATGATTATCCCTTAATCATTTGCACAAAGGTTTATCCCTGGATTAGATCCTAATTCAGTGGGTAAACCTAATTTAGACTTGACCCTTAGCCTTTAGATAACCATGAGGTCTTCTCAGGCCTTTAATGCCTCCAACCTCTTCTTTCAACCCAATCTGGTGTGGACATTTGTCATCATTTTATTGGTGTCAATTGTGCACATGGATCCCCAACTTTCAAACCTGGCCCTTGATTAAACTTTTCAATCTTGACCATCCATTGCCCTGTTTGTGCTATAAATAGAGCCCTCATTCCTCCATTCTTAACAATCATCTTTCAAATTTGAAGCATCACACTTATGCTCAAATTGTTTCAAGCTTTCATTTTATATATGCTCTTCATTTAGCCTATTTTAGATCAGAATTAATCATTAATATGCATGCTAAAGTAGTTTATTTATCATTTTAGTTCCATCATAGAGTAAGTATAGTATGCTAGGATAGTATTCATACTAACCTCATCATCTTATCATTTAGTTTGTTGCATTTCTAGCATCTCATCTAGCTTATAACACATCTCATGCTAAAATCGATTAAAAATCTCTCTCGTTCTCATATTTGCCATCCCTAAGCCATTTTGCTCAGTAATCTGAGAGCAAAACATTGGTTTGAGGGACATTGTGAGATAGAGAACCATGGGACCCTCCTTGGGAAGCTGAGTAACGCATCGTTACTCCATAGCTTGCATCAAGAAGTCTTGTGTGTGTGTGTGGATTGATATTTATCATAATTTTTCACATATTTAGTTTTATTAATCCATTTTTCCCACATACATTTCTGGCGCCCACCGTGGGGCTCGAACCCACGACCACAAGCGACACAAAAATTGCATTTGATCATAAAAACACAAAAACACATCATTTTCTTTGAATTAACATGTGCACACACGTCACTTCAAAGAGGGGCAAAATGTAGACGTATAAAAATGACCACATTCCTAAATGAATATTTTATGTTCATTTTGATTAAATCTAATTTAATTAAATTATCCACATTCTTCTATTTTATTAAATAAATTACTCAATTTATTTAAATAAAATTCACTATACCATTTAATGAATAAATCATTTTATTCAATTAAATCCCCCTAGCCACTTTTAATTAAATTCAAATTTAATTAAATAGTTATCCCAAATTGAATAAATCATATTTATTTAATTTCTCCAAATTACAACCAAATTGAATGAAAATCAAATAATTCAATTAAATCCTATTATCCGCCCATCCACTTGCAAAATCCCAAACCCCTTCCTAATCCCTTCTAGAATCTTCTAATCGATTCTAATTAACTTAATCCTCCTCTAAACTTTGTCACATCCCTAAGCAAAGGGAGGTCACTTCTCAAATGGCCCAAAGTCTTGGATAACCATTGAAGGTTTTCAACCTTCAACCACTAAAACCCTTAAAGTCTTTGAAAACCATTAAAGGCTTCCAACCTTCAACCACTTAATCCCCAAAGTCTCCAATAACCATTAATGGTTAATTCAAACCTTCCCACATGGTTAAAACATTTGTTTTGACTCAACCTCTATCCAACCCAAGGGTCTCATCAGGCCATTAATGCTTTGACCATGATTATCCCTTAATCATTTGCACAAAGGTTTATCCCTGGATTAGATCTTAATTCAGTGGGTAAACCTAATTTAGACTTGACCCTTAGCCTTTAGATAACCATGAGGTCTTCTCAGGCCTTTAATGCCTCCAACCTCTTCTTTCAACCCAATCTGGTGTGGACATTTGTCATCATTTTATTGGTGTCAATTGTGCACATGGATCCCCAACTTTCAAACCTGGCCCTTGATTAAACCTTTCAATCCTGACCATCCATTGCCCTGTTTGTGCTATAAATAGAGCCCTCATTCCTCCATTCTTAACAATCATCTTTCAAATTTGAAGCATCACACTTATGCTCAAATTGTTTCAAGCTTTCATTTTATATATGCTCTTCATTTAGCCTCTTTTAGATCAGAATTAATCATGAATATGCATGCTAAAGTAGTTTATTTATCATTTTAGTTCCATCATAGAGTAAGTATAGTATGCTAGGATAGTATTCATACTAACCTCGTCATCTTATCATTTAGTTTGTTGCATTTCTAGCATCTCATCTAGCTTATAACACATCTCATGCTAAAATCGATTAAAAATCTCTCTCGTTCTCATATTTGCCATCCCTAAGCCATTTTGCTCAGTAATCTGAGAGCAAAACATTGGTTTGAGGGACATTGTGAGATAGAGAACCATGGGACCCTCCTTGGGAAGCTGAGTAACGCATCGTTACTCCATAGCTTGCATCAAGAAGTCCTGTGTGTGTGTGTGGATTGATATTTATCATAATTTTTCACATATTTAGTTTTATTAATCCATTTTTCCCACATACATTAGGACCCAGAGGCAACTGAGAGGGGGGGTAAATTAGTTGTCTATTAATTTCAACCCAATTATAACTTAATCAAACTTGATGCATAATACCGGTAAACCAAACTTAATATCGTATAACAGATTAAAAATTAATATCAATACCGGCGAAACTTAATGCATGAAACAGAAAGAGAAACAACATCCACAACACATGACACAAAGATTTGTACGTGGAAACCCTGTAAGGGGAAAACCACGGTGGGAAACCTTACCCACAATCAGATTATACTATTGTAGATAGTATGTATGTACAAACGGGGTCTGCACATGCAGAAAGGCCAACTGCCTAGAGCTCACTGCTCAATCACAAGATGAGAGTCACACTGACTACAATTGGTTGATTAAATCCAATGATAATGTACTGCTCAAAGTAGCATCTCCAATGTTGGATTCAGTACCGGTTAAGTTTTATGCCATGGTGCAAGCACTCAAGAAGTGGTGGCATTATCTGTTACCTAAAGAGTTCATAGTCTACACTGATAATCATGCACTTAGTTTTTTGAATGGACGGGAGAAATTGAATCAAAGACACCTCAAGTGGGTTGAGTATTTGCATGCCTACACCTTTTCCATCAAGCACAAGAAAGGAGTCACCAATAACGTATCAGATGCCTTAAGTAGAAGAGTTCTAACCATCCAAGAAGTGCAACTACAAAGTGTGGGGTTAAATGACCTCAAAGACCTCTACCAAGGTGACAAATTTTGGTGAAGCATACAATGTTTTATCAAAGTTTGCTAATGCTTTTCATGTTGCCTATTCTAATTTTATGTTGCAAGAAGGCTTATTATTTAAAGGACACCTACTTTGCATACCACAATGCTCTATGAGAGACAATATCATCAAGGAGAAGCATCAAGGCAGTCTAAGTGGACATTTTGGTCTTGACAAGACCTTAGAGCAAGTTGGCAGGTTCTACCATTGGCCTAAACTACAATCAGATGTTAGGAAGTTTGTGGAGCAATGTGCTATTTGTCAGAGGGCTAAGGGTACCTCCAATAATGCAGGTTTATATCAGCCTCTTGCCATACCAACAAGGCCATGAGAGTTTGTGAGTATGGACTTTGTTCTTGGTTTACCTCAAACTTCAATAGGATATGACAGTGTCTATGTCATAGTGGATAGATTCAGCAAGATGACACACTTTGTACCTTGAAAATGCACTAATGATGCCTCCTACATAGCAGGGTTGTTCTTCAAAGAGATTGTAAGGATCCATGGTTTACCACTTAGTATTGTGAGTGATAGAGACACAAAATTTGTGAGCCACTTTTGGTGAACCTTGTGGAAGAAACTTGGTACTAACCTTTCTTTTTCATCTGCATACCATCCATAATCTGAAGGTCAAACTGAAGTAGTAAATAGGTCCTTCGGTAATTTACTGAGATGTCTCACTAAACAACATGGTCAAGCTTGGGATCTAGAATTGGGACAAGCAAAGTATGCCTACATTGACTCTGTCAATAGGAGCACAGGTCGGAGTCCATTTAAGATTTTATATGGATGTCATCCAAGGGGTAATTTAGAACTTAGAGACCTCAGTTCAATGGACAATAGGAGTGCCCAAGGGGAAAACTTTGCAGAGAATATGAAGGAGATCCATGAACAAGTCAAGAAAACATTGCAGTAGAACAATGAGAAATACAAGACACAAGCAAACAAAACAAGAAGAGAAGTACACTACAAGGTAGGTGATCTAGTTATGGCATGTCTGAGAAAAGAGAGACTTCCTAAGGGGCAGCCTAGAAAACTATGCATGAAGAGGATTGGACCTCTTAAGGTTGTGCATAAGATTGGAAACAGTGCCTATGAGGTGGAACTACCACCAAACCTGGGTATATCACCAATCTTTGATGTATGTGATTTGTTCTAGTATAAGGGAACTCAATTAACTACAAACCAAGAAGAGTCTACTACTACTAAAGATGTAGATTGGATACAAGACCTACCACCAAGTCAACCAGTGACATTGGATTGTATTATAGATTCCAAGATTGTCAAAAGGACTAAGAAAGGATTATATAGAGACTACCTAGTTAAATGGACAGATCTCCCTGAATCTGAAGCCACATGGATGTCAGAAGGAGATATATTGAAGCATGGAACCATTGTTCAAGCCCAATCCACTCAAGGGACTTGAGTTCTCCCTACCCCGGGAGTATGGTGCAGGGGCACTTAGCAATTTTTGTTGAGTTTGTTTCCAGGATGTTGGAATCATGTTTTTAGTTTTTTAATAAGGCCAAGAGGCCATTGAGTATGTGCTCAAATGATTGTAAGGGCCCTAAGAGTCTTTGTTTGGCCAATGTTGGCTTGTGAGCTCTTAAGGGTGTTAGGTAGAGAACTTAATAGGATAAGTTGTTTTTGGGTTAATGTAGGTTGGTTGATGTTGTTTTGAGTTTATTAAGGTCATATGAGTCATTTGAAAGTGACCAAGTTTGGGTTTGAGAAAAGTTTCTCACCTATGCAACAAATTGCAAAAGTTGCAAAAGTTGCTCATAGCAACTTTGCAACATTTTCATACACCAATGACTAGTTGGTTGTCAAAGTTGGTTATGAGCGTGTGTAACTACTCCAAGGCCAATATAAGGCTTGGAAAGCCCAATGATAAACATTCATCGTTGTTATTGTTGAAGATCTGAAGCAAATAAACTAATTTGATTTCCCATTTGCTATGTTTTTCTGAGTTACTGCCTATTCTTTGCAAGTTTGTACGGCTTGTACAAATTGACACTTCCAAAATAGGGATATGGATTGTTAGTCTGGTGTCTTACCTCTAGTTTTTTTTTTGATTTGGAGTCTTGAAGTTTTGTAAGTTTTGAATATCCTTAATTTTGTTGTAGGGGGGTTCAAAGGTCCTAAAAACTAGGGTTTTGAGACCGAAATGACTCCAACCTAACGTTCCATAGTGGATATCCTCTTTGAAACCTTGTGGAATGTTAGGTTGTTATGTATACTATGTTTTCTTTTTGGTTTTGAGTCAAGGTAAGTCAAAACAGAGTTTTTCTACTATACCCTAGGTTTGGCATGTTCAGTTGGCAAGCACTACGAATCATGGATAACATGCCCTAATTGGGTGAATCCAGTGGGTGGAAGTGAAGTATGATTGGATTAGAATACCATATGGAGGTACAGAGATTCAATCAACATCAGTTCACAAAGGCAATCAGACCGGTGAAGGAATTTTGACCAATCCCTACTTTCTAGGACTAGGAAGGGGCAATTAGGCCTAATTAACCGGTAAGGGTTATATATTTTAATGACAAAACCCACCTCCATTTTTGAGATATTGTATGTAAACCCCAAAAGGGTGTCCAGAATGTAAAATATTTCATAGGGTTTTTAAGTAAGTTTAGTAGATAGATGCAGATTACCCCATTGACAGGGCTACTAGAATTAGGTCTCTGGTTAGGCCTGAAAGTACAATTTGTTTGTAAATCACCAAACCAGTAAATGAAAAAGTTCTTAAGCAAGGAGTAGGGTTGGGAATCCTTCCAAAACCACACATCCTTATGTCTATAGTGTGGGGAATGAAGATCCTATGTTAGAGGGGTTGAACTCTCCAGTTGAGTGTGAAAGGGAGAGAAAACAAGGTCTCCTAGCCAAGAAAATGGAACTCACAAAACAACAAGTGCTTATCCTAGCCAAAGGACCTTGGGAAGGTAAGAGAGAGTAATTCTTGTAGACCCTTGGAGGGTGTGAGGTGTAGAATCATTGGATGGTTCTTGTGTAGCTTGGAGGAGATACCTAGATGAGTTAGCACAAACCGGTGAAAGACAACTCACTCTACATCAAATCCCTAAGTCATTCATCCTCATGCACCCGTACCATTGCTATTGGAAGAAATTTGGATGCCAAATCTAAAATGTATAAATTCAAGAATCCACAAAAATCAAAGGATCAACATGTCCCCTCAAAACGACATGCTCAAAAGAAAAATATGATCCGAAAGAAAGGACAATCCAAAAGGCCGCAAAGGCCCCAAAAGAAAAAAGAAACAATTATGTGGATTCCTAAGATACTTATACAAGCAAAAAAATCAAAATTGGCATCCAAACGTGCTAATCCAAAAGATCCATCCATTCATAAGTACTCCAATCCTCCATCTAACAGTCCTATATCTTCAAAATCCATTTTGGGTCCTTATGTCCCAAAATCCACCATCCCAACTCCATCATCCCCTTCTTCTATTTTGGATCTTCATGTCCCGAAATCCACACTTTATCCTCCATCTAATCCAAAATCCTCTCTTCCACTACTCCACCACCCTTCAAGGTGTGTGCCAATATTGATCTTCCACAAAAATTTTAAAACCCCATCCATTATCCACCATCCATTTTGTACAATCCCATTCCATTAGTCCAATCCTTTGCAAATCCTTATCTTCCATCCCCTATCCATTTTATCTTCCTAATTATTTCTACCAACATCTATGAGCATACCTCCAATTCAAAGAAATACTAAGGGATACCATCCATGGAACTAGATGCTTGAGCCCTCCCTTCCTCCTTCACGCATCCACTATCTTCCATATCCACTTATTCTCATCCTTATCCATCCAAACTATTCCAAAAAATATTTTTAAAAAAAAAAATCAGAAAAAGTAAAGAAAATTCATTTCATCCAATGGTGAAAACCATTTCTTGTGGCACCTTGGGTAAGAACCATGATGAAAACTTGGTAAACAAGCGTCATGTGTAATCCCCTCATCCTCTTACACTCTACACTTGGGGGAAAACTTCATCCATTCAATGGTCCCATCCATCTACATCCTATCTAAGTCCATCCTCCTTTCCTATCTTTGATCTTGATTATCCTATCCATATCCTCCACCGCATATCCCTCATCCTATCCAAATTCAATCCTCCATTCTTATCTTTGGTCTTGATCTTGTTAGAGGAAAAATAATGTATATGCATGCTTTGGAACACACAAGACTTAATACCTCTAACATCCATACCCATTACACATTATCCTTCCATCTCATACATCTTTATCCACCATCCTTACATCCTTAATTCCACTATCCTTAATATACATAGCCCTTGGGTCTCCATAATCCTCCTCTCCATCCTTTATTCCTCCATATCCTATCCATATCCATCCACTTGATCCATCTATCTCCTATCCAAGCAATCTCCCCATCCATACATTCTTTTACCAATCTTTGGTTCTCCCTTGTCATTGGTTCTAGTCCATCTATCCTACATCCACCAATCCACCCCCATCCTATCCAATTTTATTTTTTAATCCAATCCTATCTCACCCAATCATATTCTCCATCTCTTCCAATTCAATCATTAATCCCATCCCCAATCCAATCCTACTCAATCATCCATCCCTCTTTTCATCCTGTCTAATCATTTATCCTTCTTCCAATCCTATCCAATCCATCAAACTAATCTTTCACATCTACCTAATCTTTCATTGACTTGTGCCCAATCCAAGCACATGTGCTAATCAAATCCAAGTGGCAATCCTCTCATATGTAGACCTTGCACATCCAACTTGTCTTTTGTCATCCATCAATCTATCCACACCCTGCCCATCAAGATGAATCCTTCCCATGTCTGGTTGTTCATCCAAATCCATCACCTGCCCATCGGGATGCATCCTTCCCTAGTCTGGCAGTTTATCCAAATCCATGTCCTAGTCTTGGTAACAAATGGTAGTTGGTCATGTAATGTTGTTTGCATGCTTGATCTTTTCTCTTTAATGTTAATCTTGTGTCCTAGGACTATACTTGTTTAGGACTGCCTTGATCATCCTATATCTTGGTATTTCTTGGGTGGTGTATAATGGGGGATAGTTTTCATGGCATTGTGTGTTTGAAGTTTTTCCTTGTACAAACTGACAAACCTGCATTAGTGTTTATCAACACTTGCATGATTGTGTGCAAGGCATACCTGTTTGACTGAGAGTCAGTCCATGCCTTGGATATTCATATCATCTTGGTTCTTATAATCAATGGTGTAGACTATCTGTGGAAATATCAAACCTAGTTTTCTCTCTATATTTTCTCAACAAGAAATCCCATCCATTTATCATTTCTTTATCTCATTTCATTCACAAGACTCCAATCCATCCATTCATATTTCCCTCTTCATCACTCTGATTCTTTTATCACCTCGTCTTCTCATCCATTTCGAGAGCACACACGTGTTCTTCAAACTTGCATGTCCTCTCAAGGGGGCATACAACTACTTCCTCGTCATCCTTCCTCCTTGTCATTCTTCCTCATCTTATGACTGAGACATCATGCTACTAGTCCTTATACTTTTCTTCCACTATGTTTTATTCTTCTTTGATATAACATCACTTCATGATGCTATATCAAAGAGGGGCAAAATGTAGACACCTAAAATTAATTAAATCAATATTTAATTAATTTAAGCTTGTCAACATAATTAATTGATTTAATTGTGTTATCCCTATTGTTCTCAGTGTTAATTAAATCTAATTTAATTAATCATTTCATTATAGTCCATTAATTAATTTATCAAATAAATTAATTATTTCCTTATTCGTCTAAAGCCCCTCCAATAATTATTTCCTCTAAACCCACTCAGTTAATTAATTAACCTAGTCATGTGATTTCTACAAATCACTTTTCCTAATCCCCACTTAGCCTAATTAATTCTTCTAGAATCTCTCATAATCTCACTTATCATTATTCTCCAATTTTATATTCCCCCACTTATGTCACATCAATCTTGAACCTCTCAAAGAAATTCAAATTTCTTTGAATCCTCCTATGCATCATCATTTTGAAAATTCAAATTCCTTCCCCCCCTTTTCCCAAGGAATTTTATATTCTTTTTTATTCTTTTGAGGTATCCTTGACATGCCCACTACCTCAAACCAATCGTATCCCTTCATGATCAAATCAATCTTGGCCCTCTATTGGCCTCCTCCAATCTATAAATTGGAGGATCATTTCCTCACCAAATAATAAGATCATTCTTATAATCTTATGTTGCCCATTTATCTTCTATCTTCTTCCTATCATACCATCACAATGTCCTCATAATCCTTCAATTTTCCAATCTAAATCCATCCAAATCCATCATAATCACAAACTCGAATCCATATCCAATCAACTACCTAATCTTATTGAGCAAGGGAGAGAAATCCACATCTACATAAAAGGAGCCAATCCAATCAGGTGGAGCACAAGGGTGCCTCCACTTCATCCAAGGCTCAATCCGAGGAAGGAATCAAGCTTGGGAAGGTATACTTGGTTTTGGTAATTTATGTGCTTATGGTAGTTTATTGTTTTATATAGCCATTCCATCCCTTCTCACATTTGCACGTCTTCAACTTCCTCTTCTTCCTTCTTTTCTCACCCATAATATTTATTTTCTTGTTTCTCTAAAGTCAAGATCATGATTGCAAGCACTTCCACATAAAGAGAAAAATATCATTCACCATGAAATGGTTTATTTTTGAGATTTTTACAAATGTACAACGAGCTTTCTTATATAGGCAAGTGAGGAGAGAGTAGATATAATTATCTTGTGACAAAATTAAATGCAAGATGTTGACTCATATCTATCTAGAATGACACCTAAGATAACTAACATGAATAATATTAAATGATTGTGTCAAGTGACAACTAAGCTATGTTGGCATTTTTGATGATTGATGTTGTGATTGTCATTGATGGACACACACTTGAATTGAGATCACTTTTATATGTATGAGTTATGCTCAACCAACAATTGTTCCCAACCGGTATGATACATTATAGTCTTTAGACTATAGGTGTTTTGCAGAATGTGTTTACCGGTCTGAAGCGGTATGTTGACCCCAAGCGGTTCGAGGATCTCAAGTGGTACAAAGGATCAAAGCGGCAAAACACATATTTCCCAGTCTTCATTTTTGTCAAACCAGCAACTGGTATTTTGTATGAACTAGTAATACTCTGTGATGAGTTACCTACCGACATTTTGTGATGAGTTACCATCCACCGATTGTTTGATGGTGCCAAAACTTTAACGGTGCTTTTTGTGTCGTGTTACAGAATATGTCTAGATGCATTGAACCTAGGAAATTGTATTGTAATCCTATTGGACCGACATGAAATCAGATTCCTTTATAAGGACATCACGTATAGGGTTTTAGTTGTTGCTAGGGTTTAAGGTGGTTGATGAGTTAAGAGAGAATGTGAATGTGTTGAAGACTGAAGTAATGTTGGAATGCATTAGGAACGAGCTATCAAGGATCTAACCAAGCAATCTGTGCTATTTGCTAGATCACTCACTTGTTGATTACTCACATCTTCAACAAGTTTGAAGCCCTTAACCGGGTAGGCCCAAAAGCCTTTTGTAAATCCTCTAACAAGGTGGTTCACATCTGTGGATCTAAAATCCTCTAGCAAGGTAGTCTTTAATCGGACTTATCTCCTAACAAGATCTTTTCTGGTAAAGAACATTGTATGACCTTAACCAGTCTGACCTTAACCGGTCTAGTTCCTATTCTGCAGATAGTTACTTGTGAGTTCCATCTCACCATGGTTTTTCCCATTTGGGTTTCCACGTCAAAATCTCTTGTCTTATGGTGTTTGTGCTTCTGTGGGTGAATGCATTATTTGCTATTTGGTTTGCATGTGTGCTAACCGGTTCGTCTGCTAAACTGTTTTACCAGTTTACTGGTAGTCTAGTAAAGTGTTTAAGTACAGTGATTTTTGGCATACTAATTCACCCCCCCCTCTTAGTATTCATCAATTGGTATCAGAGCCAACCTTTCTATAAGTCTAACCACTTGGAAAGAGATATGGGGGAATACACTATGAGGGAACTTAGTCATCGGCTCACTCAGTTTGAGCAAGCCTATGATGATCTTATGGTCAAATATAAGGCCTCTCAGGCAAAAAGGAGAGAACATGCTGAAAAACTGATAGAGCTATCGGAAAATAGTTCTTCTGATGAAGCGGACATGGAAGCCCTGATTCAAGAATTAGAAAAGTTGAATGAATCCAATTCCAACCTGAGAAAAGAATTGGAAGGACTGACTATTCGAATGTGCCAAGAGCTTGAGAACCGGAGGAAAGCTGAAGATCTGGTAAAAGACAAAGATCATGAAATCTCCAAACTGAAGCAAGAGATCAGTGTCCTATCTGCTCAACTTCATGTGAGCAAAGTGGAAAAGGAAGACATGCAAGGAGAACTGAACATGGCCATCTCCGAGAATGCAAACTTGATGGAAACAAATGCTGCTATTTCCAAAGAACTCTCTGAGTCAAAGGAAATACTTGGTAAGTTCAACAAGAGTACTATTAAGCTAGAGCAAAATCTTGAATCTGCCAAACCTGTCAACAACACTGATGGACTTGGTTATTCTGGCCATGAGGAAGGTGAGACCTTTGGTACAAATGCTAGAGAATTGAAGAAACAACTGGCATCAAAGGATAAAGGTAAGTAAAAGTTTAAACCTATTTTCTTTATCTGTCTTAAAGAAGGACATATTGCCAATGTGTGCAGGAGAAAAGCCTACAATAATTTTCCTTACTTTATAAACAATGTACCTAGATCCAATAAGTTCAATGGTAATTGTTATGCATGCAACAAGTTGGGGAAAGAGCATCTGAATGCAGGTCTATTATGAACAACACTAGAAGATATTCTTAGAGGACTCAATGAGTTGGTCTGGAACCTTTTGTGAACCGGAATCACAACCGGTAATGCCTTTAATCATCATTTAGGAAGCAGTGGCTATCAAGCGGCAACCGGATGGAGAGCAAATTGTTTGATCTGTCATTGTCATGGTCACACTTCTGCAACATGCACGAGGAAGAACGCTAACATGAATAATGGACCTTGGAGAGCACCTAGAATCGTCTGCTATCATTGCAACAAACCGAGTAACATTGCCAAATTCTGTAGAACAAGAAAGAACATATCGAAAGACATACTGGTCACTCCGAAAGGAAAGATTGATATTGAAACTGTTCAAGCGGATATGAACAAAACCTAGAAAAAGAAACCAACAGTGTTGCAAGAAGAACGGGTTTCTTCACCTAGTGTGGAAATCACAGAACTGGCGAACTAAGCATCAAAAAAGCTTAGGGGGAACAAACGGCGAAATGTTTCGAACCCCCGGTTTATACCGATAAAAGACCTTAACCGGTATGTGATACATGTCATTTGACAGAAGACCGGAAATGGTAACAGGCAAATTAGGGTTTACGCCCTAATGGTGGAGCATTTATTATGGTAGGTGAGGAATATGTTTAAAAGGAATTTTCAAATCATTTCTCACTATCATTTTTTGAGCAAAGAAGTTTTTCAAATGCAGAGCGAAGAAAAAGTGATTTGTGTTGCGATTCAAAGAAATTCTGAAACCCTGAAGAAGATTCAGAAGCAAATATCAAACGGTCAAGAGAAGAACTCAAAGCGGTGATTTAGCAACCGACGAAGTGTGAGGCGAAGTGGAATTAGCAAGCCCTAAATTCTCTATATCCGAAAGGTATTTCTTGAGTTTCCTGTTTTATCATGGCTTCCGCATCACATGCTAGCTATAGTGCTCCTGTTGATTCTATGAACTTCATTCAATGCAAGTCCAAATGCAATGCCCTACCACAAGTACCTGCTGGTGTAATAGTGGAAGAAGGCATTTTTTATTATATAGATTGTAAAATTGAAGACCTAGGGTCTCTCGCAATCCATTCTCAGCTAGGTCTATTATGTGGGAAGGATAAAAAGATCAAACCAGAGTATAGCATCTTGGAGAAGAAGAAGCTTCACAATGCGGTTTACTTCCTAGAGGATTTCACAGATGATCACATTCGAATCATTCTAAGCAGAGTTCATGGTGACAAGATGTATCTTGAGAGAACACATGATATCACACCAAAATCTATTCATGTCATCACTAGTTTCTGCAATGTTGGTGAAGTGCCAGCCCTGAGGAAGGTCACCAAGACCGAAATGACCAAGCTCACCGGTTTAGTGAGCGACTCACAAGGAATGACTGTCAATTCCATCAAGGATGACCTGGTGAAATATGCGTGTATGGTGATAGGATACTGGACATTTCATGCTAGCAGAATTAACTTTGTATCTGTTGTAGCGGTAAATGCTTCTTACAGGATGATCAAGGATGATGCATCGTTTGATCTGTGCACCTGCATGCAAAGACAACTTTTGTTAAATCTCAAATCAATCAAATAGGATAATGCATTGAAACTTAAGTTTGGACAACTACTGGTAGGGTTATTCTTCTACTTCCAAGGTTATTTCCCAAGAGTTGGAGATATTCAATGGTTTGCCGACCAACCGATTACCAAGCAAATCAAAGAGAGCCTGCAAGCAGTTGGAACTGGTTACCCTGAAGTTCGGAACAAGTACTTTGATGAGTTCAGAAGCAAGATGAGCCTAAGGATGAGGATATCCAGCGATATTGTCAATAAATATGAAGAGGACATCTGCTTTATCATCAAAGTGGATGAATGCATAGTGGAGGTTGTTGAGCTCAGACAGGAAGAAGTGGAGCCTATGGGCTTTGAGGTGATGTATAATATGCTGAACGAGTATGCCTCTACCCTACTTGCCTCGCCTCTTGATCTGAAGGCAAAGAGAATAGATGCCTATCTGGAAAGGGTGACACCGGTTAAAGAACCCTCAACAAAGAAAGGGAAGGCAGTGCCTTCAGCATCGACACTGGTTACTCCATCAAGTCCCAAAGTGACCAAGAGGTCACCTGCAAAGAAGAAACTAGAAGCGACACCTGCCAAAGACTTAGAGAGGAAGAGGAAGACAAGGAATAATTCACCGGACTCAAAAGAAACTATGTCTGAAGAAAAACCCAAGAAGACAAGACATACAAGGAAAAAGACAAGGAATGAACCAGCATCATTGGCACCGGTAAATATTGACATTTCTTCCTACAAACCTTTGACACATTGTCAAAGAACTATTAAAAATATTATGAGAAAGTTATTGAATGATTTATTAGATCATTTTTATAATTTCAATGATGAAGAAAAGGAAGAAGTTGAGTAGGAAATTATTAAGTATTTGTGTGCTAATGATCGGTCGCCTTCAGAAATTAGATCCGAGACACCAGATTCTTTGTATAAGTCTATAGACAATAAATGGCGCATTGCCATAGAGAAGGAACAGGAAATAAGGGAGAAAGTTTTTGCCCAACACTTTCCTGACCTGTCCAATTTTGAGCTATTTGAAGTCATCAATCAAAATAAAGGACTCTTCTTCACTAGAAGGAGAAGTCTCTGGTTATTAGAAGGGAGAATTGGTGATGTCAAAAAGGACACTCATCTGCATATGACAACTATTGTACATATGCACAAACTGCTTCAAGCCAACAAGAAGGCTGAGCAAGAATCGACAATAACAAAATTGGATGAAGTGTTTGATAATGAAGGAAACCCGGTTACTGAACCTATAGACACTATTGATGTTGATGCTCTGGATGTAGAGGATGTTGCTCAGGGTACACCATCAGAAGCAACAGGACAGGAGAAGCAGTTAGAATAGGTAGAAAAGAAAAAGGAAGCAGAGGACAAAAAGGAGGAAGCAAAGAAGCAAGCGGAGGAGAAGAAAAAGGAAGAAGATGAGGAGAAAAGGAAAGAGGAGGAAAAGAGAAAACAGGATGAGAAGAAAAAGAAAGATGGGGAAAAGAGAAAAGAGGAAGAAGAGAAAAAGAAACAAGAAGATGTGAAGAAGAATAAAGAAGAAGAGGATAAAGAAGAGGAGAAGAGAAAGGAAGCAGAGAAGAAGAAATCAGAGGAGGATAAGGAAGAGCAGAAGAGAAAGGAAGTGGAGAAGAAGAAAGCAGAGGAGGATAAGGAAGAGGAGAAGAGAAAGGAAGCAAAGAAGAAGAAAGCAGAGGAGGAAAAGGAAGAGGAGTGGCAAAAAGAAGCAGAGAAGAAAAAGAAGGAAGAAGAGAAAGAAGAAACGGCAAAAAGCACTCAAATGGAGACTCCAAAGGCAATTGGTAGTCAAGCCAAACCGGCTGACCTCACCAGTCCTATTGACCTCCAGTCTGCAAATGAAATGGAGCTGCTACAAAGCATTAAGGTTTCTCAAGAACGCCTTGAAGTGATAAGGAGGAAGAAGGAGCAAGATGTGATCCAAGTTGTGGTGGACACTCTTACCGGTTTGTTACCTGGCACAAACCTCCCCAATACTGATTCATCACTGGCACAATTGAAGCTCCTATGCACCATAGTGGATGATCAGGTGCAGAGCCTAGAAGAGGTAGCAGAGGCAAATGCCAAGAAAGAGCATCAAAAGGCTCTCAACATTGCCCTGGTGAAGAAGCTAAATGAGCTCCAGTCCGATCTGCAAAAAGCTCAAAAAGATATAAGGGATTCTTGGAATGAGGGGAATCTACTACTGAGTAAGATTTGTAAACCCCATCTCTTCTGTGATGATGTGCTTGTACAAAAGCAAAAGCTACAATCTAACTTGCAGTTATACATGAGCACCTTCAAGCTGCCATATAATTCTTTTACAACTTATGGGCAAACCGTTCACCGGTTTCATATCCAATCTGCCAAAATAGAGTTGGAAATCAACAACCGGACTCGAGATTTGCAGGAACTACAACTGGTTCTACTCCCACACTTGCAAATACTTTAGAAATGTTATCTCAATCTGGATGCCTTAACGGTGACTCAAGAGATGAGCACAATAGATGCCATGGAAGAATAGGTCTCCCAGATGCAGACAGAGAAAGAAATGGCTACCTCCCTACTTGAGTCCTGGTCCTTATCTATGAAACAATTTTTGCAGGACTTTAAAACAATTTTTGACAAGTTTTATTCTTTATTGTCATAAACTCTTATTCTTTTAATACTAATGAAACAGGGGTTGGTCTGCAATATTATTTTATTGTCATTGTTGGCAAAGGGGGAGAAGTATAAATTTTGAATGTTTTGATGTATACTTTCATGTTATTTCTGTTAAGAAGTAGTATACATTGTTTTTTCTACAAAAGGGATAGTGTATATGCTTAGGGGGAATAATTTTGATTATGGCATATTTTTGTTGTAAAACACTTAGATGTCAAAATTTTCCTAAGTGTTGCCATCAATGCCAAAGGGGGAGATTGTTGGCATTTTTGATGATTGATGTTGTGATTGTCATTGATGGACACACACTTGCATTGAGATCACTTTTATATGTATGAGTTATGCTCAACCAGCAATTGTTCCCAAACAATATGATGCATTATAGTCTTTAAACTATCGGTGTTTTGCACAATATGTTTATCGGTCTGAAGCGGTATGTTGACCCCAAGCGGTTCGAGGATCTCAAGTGGTACGAAGGATCAAAGCGACAGAACACATATTTCCTAGTCTTCATTTTTATCAAATTGGCAACCGATATTTTGTATGAACCGGTAATACTCTATGATGAGTTACCAACCGACATTTTGTGATGAGTTACCATCTACTGATTGTTTGATGGTGTCGACACTTTAACGGTGCTTTTTGTGTCGTGTTACAGAATATGTCTAGATGCATTGAACCTAGGAAATTGTATTGTAATCCTATTGGACCGACATGAAATTAGATTCCTTTATAAGGACATCATGTCTAGGGTTTTAGTTGTTACTAGGGTTTAAGGTGGTTGATGAGTTAAGAGAGAGTGTGAATGTGTTGAAGACTGAAGTAATGTTGGAATGCATTAGGAACGAGCTATCAAGGATCTAACCAAGCAATCTGTGCTATTTGCTAGATCACTCACTTGTTGATTACTCACATCTTCGACAAGTCTGAAGCCCTTAACCGGGTAGGCCCAAAAGCCTTTTCTAAATCCTCTAACAAGGTGGTTAACATCTGTGGATCTAAAATCCTCTAGCAAGGTAGTCTTTAATTAGACTTATCTCCTAATAGAGATTGAGATTCCTAACAGGATCTGTTCTGGTAAAGAACATTGTATGACCTTAATCGGTCTGACCTTAACCGGTCTAGTTCCTATTATGCAGATAGTTACTTGTGAGTTCCATCTCAACGTGGTTTTTCCCATTTGGGTTTCCACGTCAAAATCTCTCATGTTATGGTGTTTGTGCTTTTGTGGGTGAATGCATTATTTGCTATTTGGTTTGCATGTGTGCTAACCGGTTTGTCTGCTAAACTGTTTTACCAGTTTATTGGTAGTCTAGTAAAGTGTTTAAGTACAGTGATTTTTGGCATACTAATTCACCCCCCTCTTAGTATTCATCAAGCTATCATAAGTAAACTGTTCAGAGAAAATTTTGTAAACTTGGGGAAGCTTACAAAATGTAGGTTTCACCACAATATGCAAGATAATATTTCTCAAAAGGCAAGATACAATCCCTCTTATTTATAAGGGAAGGCTCCCCCTTTCTACGAAAAACTATATTTAATACTAATCTACTTGCTAACTTTACACTAATCCAGGCTGATACAATCACTTTACTCTCTTTTTTCAGAGTAAGTACTTTCCCCAATTCTCTATCTAGAATGGATTTATTTCCTCAAAACTGAAAACAATTTCTCATTTGTAGTAATACTAAAATCTATGCTAATTAAGAAGGAAAGTTTTTGTAATAGTACAAAGCCTCTCGTTGCTTCTCTTTTTTGAAAATAACTAATGGGACACGAAAGTAACTACAAAGCTCAAAGTCTTCTTTTACTTATTGTCCTATCGACCTTTTACAAATGATTCTTTTTCTAACATTTTTTCAAAATAACAACTAAAGCACAAAGTATTCAAGCTTCTATTCATATATAACTTATCAATAATCAATGTAGATAATAAGGAAAATCTCAAAGTCTTCAAACTATTATCCACACCAAGTTCCTATTCTCAAATTCTCAAAGTAACACAAAGTTTACTTTTACGAACTCAAACTATTCTTCAATATTTCGCACAAGTAACACTACTCAACTTAAATTTTCCAAGAACGTATAACATAAATACATAAGAATATCTATATCATACACAAGATTGATTCCAACACAAAGTTTGAAAGCCAAACTTGTCTTCTCTTTGATTGACAACTTGAGATTTTAAATCAAGATGATTTCTTGAGGGCTGTCACGAACGGAGTCAAAGGAATTTTACCTCAATCAACGTGCTTAGAACACCTGGGCTACAAATTAGACAAAATTTACAAGGGTTATCCCATAATTTTGAGCAAGCCAAAATTTAGCTGGCTCTAATTGGGGAACTTACTTCAATCATTGGAACGATTGAAGGTAGTAGAATCTAGAACTCTAAGTGTCTTCATCCATCCATTGGGCTACAGAGTCAAGTAACAAAAGATACTTTAAAAAAAGGATGAGGCAACTAACTCAAACAAAAGATGACACAACTTTGTTCAACTGCACTTATTGGAAAGGAAAGCTAACCTAACCTAGACTAAGAAACAATTAGATTTTCTTCAAATGAAACCATTAACTGGTACTCCAAAGTAGCTGCCTTTCTTTAGCAAGGTGTCATTCTTGATATGATCATAGACCGCTAGGTGTAGATGGAGCATGAACAATTGTACAATGAGATGATACACCGCTTCTTGGAAGAAATGAATAAATGCACTTGCCACCTCTAATGGGTTATATGTACTGTTGCTCCAAAGTGAATCAATGAACCAAGATTTCTCTTGATCAAATGCAAATGTATGTTTGACCTCATGTTCACATGTGTCCTCATGCTCAAGTTCAAGTGTGACTTTTGGCATCTTGTTAGCTTCCAACCAAGTTGGATGTCTTATAGGACATCCCCTTGATATGACAAACTCTGACCTCTTCTTGCTTGTTGTACCTTTATCAACTAATTACTCAACCACAACCTTATGCTGAGTCAAATGAGTGTCCTCATGCGATCCAAGTGAAAACATGACTACACTATTTGCATCATCATGTTATTTACGAAATTCAAATTTAGAAGAGTTGTCATCAAGACCAAAGCAAAACTCCTCTATTATGTTTGTGAAAAGGTCTTCATCAAGTTCACTGGTAGTTCTCTGATGCATCACATGTTCAATTTCACGACCTTGAAATATATATGCATTCCTCTCATTTTGTTCAACTTGAATGGTACCTTCATGCATGTCCATTTTTTCACATCTCATGATGTGATGATCCTCATTTACTAGCACCTTTACAAAGTGGCTTTCATCACCCAAAGATTTATTCCCCATGGTATCTTGCTCAACTACTCCTTGATAACATACTTGCCAGATATGAGTCATCGGTTATGTTTGCTTCCATCTCTTGGAAGAGATTAGCAAGATCACTTTATTCGGGTCTGGAGTTCCCCACTACTGCATTTGTTGGTGGTGCCTCAAGTACAAGCTTTTCTAGTGGTGAAGGAAGCTTGTTCTAATTTCTAGCTACATAATTAGAAGCAATATTTGGATACAACCTCCTTGGAATTTATTTGTAAAGGGAACATAATACACCTTGAGCTATTTTCTTTTTTAGGGCAAGCAGCTTATTATCCAACCTTTGCACCATGGGATCTATTATTTTAGTAGAAAATGATTCCAAAGAAGAGTTTTCTCTAGACCCATTTGGCTCTATCTTTATCTTACCTGGAAGGATAAGATCATCTTTAATGTCAATTACTAAGGTCTGTGAGGCTGTGAGGTCTCTTGGAACTACTCTTCTTAATAAGAAACTCACCTTAGGCAACTAAGAATTAATGAAGATCACTTCAAATTTTCAGCAATGGGTTGAGCAACCATTGGAATTCTATTAGATAGCTTGTTAAATTTAGCCACAAACTCCTGCATGGGTTCTTGTGGCTCTTTTTTCATTTGAGCCAACTGTGTGTAACAATGCATGAGCATATTTTGTAGGCTTGAACCTCTCTTCAAACTTTGTTTCTAGAGTATTTACCAATTGGTGATGGCTTCTGGTGCAAGATGGTAGAACTAGTCAGCAACAACACCTTGGAGTGTTTCAATAAATAGTTTTACTAAAACATCTTCATGTTCAACACCATGAATCCCACATGCAATACAGAAGGCAACAATGTGCTCATCTAGATGTTGTTTTCCATCCCCATAGAACTTGGGGAAGTTCTTCTACAAGACATCAGGAAGAGCATGTAGAGGTGGAGTCAAATTCAATGGACCAAAAGCATTCCCCTAAGGACCTTGGGTAGGATTTTTACATGTCCTTGGTGAAACCTTAACAAATTACAAGAAAAAAAATTATAATGAATAGGATACTGGAATACTTCAACCAAAAGCATGAGGCCTTTGGATGCGTATCGTATCCCAAACAGAGTCACCAAAAACTATTGGGTGAAAATTTTGTAAAATATGGGAGGCTTACAATATGTAGGTTTCACCACAATATGCAAGACAATATCTCTTAGAAGGCAAAATACGACCCCTCCTATTTATAAGGGAAGTCTCCCCCTTTCTAATAAAAACTATATTTAATACTAATCTACCTGCTAACTTAACACTGATCCAAAATGATATAATCACTTTACTCTCTTTTCTCAAAGTAAGTACTTTCCCAATTCTCTATCTAGAATGGATTTATTTCCTCAAAACTGAAAAATAATTTATCATTTGTAGTAATGCTAAAATCTATGCTAATTAAGAATAAAATTTTCTATAAGAGTACAAAACCTCCCATTGCTCCTCTTTTTTGAAAATAACTAATAGGATAGGAAAGTAACTACACAACTCAAAGTCTTCTTTTAATTACTGTCCTATGAACCTTTTACAAATGATTATTTTTCTAATTTTTTTTTTAAAATAACAATTGAAGCATAAAGTCATTGGGTTGCTATTCATATACAACTTATTAGTAAACAATATAGATTATAAGCAAAATCTCAAAGTCTTCAAATTATTACCCACACCAAGTTCCTATTCTCAAAGTACCACAAAGTTTACTTTTACGAACTCAAAGTAGACTTTGTGTTACTTTGAGAATTCTCAAAGTAAATCAAGATGATTTCTCGAGGGCCAAGTCATGAATGAAGACAAAGAAATTTTACCTCGATCAATGTGCTTAGAACACTTCGACTACAAATTGGATAAAATTTGTAGGGTTCCCATAATTTTGAGCAATCCAAAATTGAGGATAACATAAACTTAACATGTGTGAATAGGTTCTAAATAAAATCTAGTTAGGAAATATCCTTATTCACACCAACACTTACTACCCATTTTGAAGCAGTCACCGGTGAGGAGGGACCTCAAGGAGATCAATCCAGACTAGTCAGCAAGAGTAAACACAAGGGAAACACACAGATATGATGGAGGCAATGTAGAATAGATAGTTTTATTGCATGAAATTTAATTACATCCAACCGGTAACAACCGAGTTACAACATACCGGCATACATGCCTGGTAGAATAGGTCACAACCGGGACCTTGAATCGAAAGATCTATCTTCTAGGAATAGTCTATCTATCTGATACTCTGATTGATTCTAATTTATTACATTCTAAAGCATAATTACAAATATATATATATTGACCCAAAGGAACCAGTCGGCCTAAAAGGGATCAAAACCCGAAGAACAAGACCTAACGTGCAAAATGAACAAGGTTGGTCTTCGCCAAGAGATTCCTCCAAAAAATCCAAAAGATAAAATGTAGATGGTTGGCCACACACCAAGAAACATCGAGATCAATGCTCAAGGCTCCACAAGCTTCAGAATGGGTTCCGATAGATCACCATAATAGGTCTCAGGCAACCGATAACAAGAAACTGTCATGGAAACCGGTAGCGATATCTTGTCGGAAAGTGATCCAAAAAAGATGCAGTTTGAAAGAAAGAAAGATGATCAAATCTTCAAGTAGAATCCAACTCCATAAGATCAGGTCAACTAAAACTAGGACACACAGAAAGAAAACTGAAACTGCAAACAAAACAGAAAGGAAAATGTTTTTTTTTGGGGGGGTTGATGCTAGAGTATTCTACCAGAATGTACAGTTTTTAACTTTCTACACCATGCAAGTATATACTGATAAACAAATAAGAATATAACAAGAAGAAAATAAATCATCCACATAAATGAACACCATAACACATAGAATTTATAGGTGGAAAACCTCAATAAGGAAAACCACGGTTGGATTTGTGACCCACAATATCAGTTCACTGGCCATATGAAAAGATATTACATAAATAGGGGCCTGAACTTGTAGGAAGGCATACTGCTCATCACTAAAGAGCCTCACTGACTACAAGCTTTCTGCCAAAGTAAATTACTAAAAATGAACTCAAGAATGCATCTGCTATGCCAAATAGAGTTCCGGTTTTGGTTCTGCTCTGTACCAGTTCACAATCTTGAACTATTACCGGTATTACTTTTCCTCCAAGAGTGCTTTCCTAGCTCTCTATAGATCATTGCATGATACAATGTTCGCATACAAAAATGATCTCCATACATATATTTCGCATCTCACAGTTCTGCTATAGAAGCTGCACCAAAACCAATTATGCATCCTGTCAAGATTCCTCAGTGAAAGCTCTACCAGTAAAGCCTTAAACCAATGCCAATAAGGGTTTACCAGAGTGTATGATAGCATCCGATTACCAACTCAATACCAACTGACCAAAACATGCTCCAGAAGCACGTACCACATGTAACCAAACATATTCCATAGATCCAAATATGTCGAAAGTGTCCAACAGATAGTCTCTTCTACCGGTAACACTAGATCTTCTACTGGTAACCAAAACCTATCTGTCGGTAACCAACCATAACAGCTAGTGTTGACATCAATGACAAAACATCAATGCAACACATAATCAATTCATCTAATAATGCCAATGTTTTGTTCTTGAGTGCATTACTAGATTCTTGGAGATATTGATTGCACTTGAGTTATCATATCGGATTGCAATAGGTTCCGGTATCTCCACCTATATGTCCTCCAGTGTCTACTTCATCCATAATACTTGTGAACAACATGTAGCAACTACTATATACTCAGCCTCCATAGTAGATAATGACATTGAATCTTGCTTCTTGTTGTGCCATGATACTAATCGGTCTCCTAAGTAGAAGGCACCTCCACTTGTATTCTTTCGGTCATCAATTCTTCCTGCCTAATCTGCATCGGTATAAGCCCACAAAGATAAGTCTCCTTTCTTTAGATACCACAGACCATAACTGCTAGTTCCTTGCAGATACCTAAAGATTCTCCCAACTGAATTTAAGTGAGACTGTTTAGGAGCAGCTTGGAATCTTGTAACCATGCAAATTGCTTGTACAATATTTGGTCTAGATGTTGTTAGATATAACAGACTACCAATCATAGACCTATGCAGTGTCTACTCAACTTCTGGTGACTCATCTAGTTTGCTCAATTTAAAACATGTAACCATTGGAGTAATTACCGATTTGTTGTCCTCCATTTGAAATTTTTTCAACATGTCTTTAACATACTTAGTTTGTGAGATGAAAATTCCTTTCTCCTGCTATGAGATCTGCAAACCAAGAAAATAGGACAACTGACCCAGCATGGACATCTCAAATTTTGTCTTCATCTGATCTGCAAATTCTTTGCACATGATGTCCTTGTCTCCACCAACAATAATGTCATCCACATATATAACAACTATAATCATATGATCTCCATTTACTTTGATATATAAGTTGTTGTCTGCATTCCCTTTTTAGAATCCTTGCTCTTTGAAGTATTTGTCTAACCAGAAATACCATGCTCTGGGGGCCTACTTCAAACCAAACAAGGCTCTCTTCAACCGACATACAAAATTCTCATCATCATGTTATAGATATCCTTTTGGTTGTTCTGGATATACACCTCTTCTTGAAGATTACCATTCAAGAATGCAAATTTGATATCCATTTGGTAAACCTTGTAACCTTTATAGGCAGAGAAAGCTAAAAACATCCTTATTGCCTCTAACCTAGCAACTGGTGCAAAGGTCTCTTCAAAGCCAATACCATCCACTTGAGCATACCCTTTGCAAACTAACCTTGCTTTATGTCAGATTATCTTGCCTTCTTCATTCATCTTATTCTGGTAGACCTACTTAGTACCTATGACATTCTTGTCTGCCGGTCTAGGAACAAGTTCCTAAGTTTGATTTTTCTCAATTTATTTTAGCTCTTCATCCATGGCATCTACCCACTTCTCACTTTTGCTAGCTTCATCAAAAGTTATGGGCTCAAGTTCTGTCATGAGGAAGAAATTTACCTACTCATCATTTCGGGCTAGTCTCCTTCTGGTCTGCACGCCTTCATTTTTATCTCCTATGATTTGTTCTTCTGGATGGTTCGTCTGTACATACTAGTTGGAGTTCTTGCTTGGTGCTTCTTCTACTGGTCCATTGTCAAATTGATCTTCATGCTCAACATCTGAATCATCAATATAGGGTGCCAATGCAAATTCTCTCTTATGTAGGTCTTTGTCTATTCTCACATTTATACTATCAACTATTTTTCTCAATTTCTTGTTGTAGCATTTGTAGGCTTTTCTATTGGTTGAGTAACCCAAGAGGATTCCTTCATCACTCTGGGAATCAAAACTTCCTTGCCTATCAACATCTCTTTTGATGAAACACTTACTACCAAACACTCTAAAATGCTTGAGTGATGGTTTTCGGTCATACCATAACTCATAAGGAGTCATTCTATTGTTCACTCTTAGTTGTACCCGGTTTAATGTGTAGACAATAGTATGAACTGCTTCCTTCCAATAAGTATCTAGTATGTTGGCCTCATTCAGCATTGTTCTAGCCATCTCCTTCACTGTCCTATTCTTCCTTTCTGCCACACCAATCTACTGTGGTGTTCTTGCCACTGAATACTGTCTCTGGATTCCATGTTTCTCACAATAGTCAATAAACTCATTTGAAGAATATTCTCCACCCCAGTCTGATCTTAAGCACTTCAACCAATGTCCATTGTCATTTTCAACCATCCTTCTGAAAATATTGAATGTTTCAAATGCCTATGATTTTTCATGAAAAAATGTCACCCAAGTAATCCTTGAGTAGTCATCAATGAATAGCATGAAGTATGTCTCATCGGACAAAGCCCTTGTCCCTATTGGTCCACACAAATTTGTATGTACTAACTCCAGAGGTCTTGAGGTATTATACTCTTTTATCTTGCAACTCACTTTGATTTGCTTGCCTCTGATGCATTCATCACAAAAGTACTTGTTGGCTTAGTTATTTGTGGAATATTTCTCACATATCGAATTTTACTTATCTTCACCAGATTATCAAAATTCACATGACCTAATCTCCGGTGCCACAACCAGCTTTCATCAACCTATCCCATCATGCATTGAGACTCGTAGCATTCCTTTAGATTGTAGACATTACCATCTGTCATCTTTCCTTCTGCTACAACCTGACCGATACTCTACTTGCTTATCTGACAACCGACCTAGAGTCAAATGTGAACTTGTACCCTTTGTCACACATTTGACTTACACTTAGCAAATTATGCTTTAGTCCTTCCACATAGTACACATCACGAGCCTTGAGCTTTCCATCAATATTAAATGTACCACAACCCTTAATCTTGATAGAGGAGTTGTCACCAAACTGGATAGAACCACCATTCCAATCATCAAGCTTGATAAACTTTTTCTTATCTCTGGTCATGTGATTTGAGTAGCCACTATCTACTACCCATAGATTCCTCCTTTCAACATGTAGAGCAGTTCGCACAATCAAGCTTGACTCTATCTTGTTCTTCTCCTTCTCTATCCAAACCTGTTTCTCTTCTTTATTCTCCTCTTCTATCATCTTGTGTTCTGGTTTAGTCTCTATCTTCTGATCCAGTACAGTTTTCTTTTGCTCGTCAGTTCTCAGCTTACAATGCCTTGCTATGTGACCAAAATTTTGACACTTGTAATATTTTACATTAGCATTGAAAGATATATCCAAAGCATTCTTGTAGGACATCTGCACATTTCTCCTACATTCATAACTCTTATGACCAAACTCATTGCAATTATAATGTGTGATATTTGTACTTTGTAATGCATCAAATGAGTTTCTACTCTCAAAATGGGGGTTTACATTCATTTTCCTACAATCTGCCATTCTATGACCGAACTTATTACATCGGTGACAATAACCATGAAAGTTTGGAACATACCAGTTAGATTGCCTTGGTCTTGCAAATGATGTTAGTACTTATCAAGTTGCCATTAGTTTTTATATTCAAAGTCATACTATATACTCTAGTCGGTTAGCACTACCAAATCATGCAGTTGGTATAACAGAGAAGTCGGTATGCACAGTCTAGTCGGTTACAAAAGAAAGCAGTCACAGAATGCAGTACACACCGAGTTGTCTACCGAGTATCTTTTTATGTCTACCGAGCAGTAAAGATGACACACCGAGTTGACATACACCGAGTGAAACGTGTTACCAGATACATTGAACCTGGACATGCATATGAAAACGTGTTACAAGATCGAGGCACATCTAACCGTTATTACATTGGAAATTACACTAGAAGATTGTGTATGATTACGAGATCAATCTAACCAATGAAATATTTTGTTTAGTTATTCATTCGAGGAATCTTGTTTGTAAGATCGAAGCAATGAATTGGATCACCGTTTTAAGAGATCTATTTATACAGCATGAGTGAAGTGTATGTATGTATGAAAGAAGACTGTTATAGAGACACAGAGGTCACCAAGAAGGTTTTTAGAGAATAGTCGAAGAATAGAGTAAACAGAAGGGTTTACCGAGGTATGCTATAAGCAAGGTAATCTATTTTGAGCACATAGAATCTGCTATAACATTTCAGATGTAAAGTTGCAAATATCTGTAATAATTTTATTGTAATATTGTGAACTTGAAAGAGAAACCTTTAACAGGGTAAAAGACTCTAATCAAGTCTATAAATTGTAAAGCCTCTAACTAGGTGCAACATTCAGAATAAATGTTGTAGAATCCTTTAGCAAGGTAGATCTAACAGATCTTGTTACTCCTAACAGGGTAAGCTATCAGAAATAGCTAAATGTAGCTCTAATCGAGAATTCTTTATTATTGCAGTAGTGAAGTTGTGGGTGTCATCCCCACCACAATTTTTCTCTCTAACCAAGATTTTCTGCGTAACCAAAATATATGTGTTATGGAGTGAATCATGTATGATTGTTATCTATTTGTTTTAACTTTATTTTATGTTACTGCACTATTCTGTTTATGCATAACAGTAAAGTTATTATTCAAGAAGGGTTTTGGAGTACTGATTCACCCCTCCCCTCTCAGTACATTAGCTTTCCATATTGGGCCTAACAATTGGTATCAGAACTTGAATCTTGGAAAAGGGTTTAACTACCTAAAGAGAAAGATCTTATCAATGGAAGACTATAAACAATCTTGGAGGATTGTGTATCTGCAAGAAGAGCTGGATCATGCTAATCAAGTGATTGCAGACATGCAAAGGCAAATGCAAAAATCTCTGAAAGTAAGAAGAAGATTATCTGATGACTTGTAGGATTCCCAAGAGTTAGTGGAACAAATTGAGACATCATCTGAGAACAGTATATCTGAAGAGACTGAAGAAATGATTGGAGTATTGAAAGAAAAGAACAAAGCATTGGCTGATCAAATAAAAGCAATGAAAAGAGAACATGAACATTTCAGCACACAAATGACTGAAAATCTAGATGCATTAAGGACAGCTGAGGATAAATCAAGAGATCTACAGATAGAGAAACAATAACTGGAAGTCTTAGTATCTGATAAGAATGATGAAATCACAAGGTTGATTGGGATTCAACAAAATATGACAGATCAACTAGGTTATGCACATCATGAAGCAATTCTGAAGAATGATGAGAATCAAGCATTGAGACTTGAAGTATCAAGGTTGGCCGATGAACTTGAATCAGAGAAGAAATCCAAAGAAAAACTGAAGAAGAGTTATGAAGCATCAAAGATGTTGGATGAGCAACTGAATATAAGAAGACCCAACAAAGATGCAGGACTCGGTTACAAAGGAAAAGAATCTACCGAGAAAGGAATTCATACTACCAAGAGAGGAGAATCATCAAAGCAAGTTGGAAACAAGAATAACATCAAAAGAAAGAAGCCTATTTGCTACTACTGTGGAAATCAAGGTCATACTGCCAACATATGCCAGATTAGAAAAGGTAAGCAAGCGAATATCACTAAGTCCAATGGTTATTGTTACAATTGCAATAAATATGGTCACACATCTAATCAATGTAGGACAAAGTCTGTTAACAACTATCAGAAGACAAAATTCAAAGGGTTTTGTAGAAACTACAATAGATATGGACATAGTACCAAGAAGTGTTGGTCTAAGCAAAAGAACTACATGTGCTCTATACACCGAACAAACACTAAAGGTTACCGAACTCACACAAATCCTTACCGACAATATGCAATAGTACCATGGGATTACAATACAAGGATATGGTGCAAATTTTGTGGAAGATATGGACATATAAGTGCCAACTGTTTTATAAGGTTTGGAATGAACAATCGAAGATCATGGAGAAATCCTGGTATGGCATGTTTTCATTGTCACAAAGTTGGACACTTGGTTCGAGATTGCAGAGATCAACCTAGAGGAGACACTGAGGAGATAAAAGAAAAATTCAAGATGATTTTGAAAAAGAAGGAAATCATGTCAAAAGAAAGCACCTTACCTACCGAGTTAGGTACACCTATTCCAAATTAATCAGAAAAGGTATGAAGGGACTGCATTCTCTAAAGGTTAAAATCATAACAATTCCTATTCTATTATGTACTAAATTCAAAATCTGCATAGTCAAGATGCATTAGTAAGTTTGAAATTCTATCAAAAGTACTTTATAGGAAACCTCTCAAGTCGGTGTATACAGGAAGCTTGTCAAGTCGGTAAATGAAGGAAATTTGGTTACTCGGTTAAAACGAAAGAAAGGAGAGTAAATCGGTTAAAAGGTGAACCGAATGCATTTAATGTTTTTGACCTAACCCTCACGGAGCCCGATAAGGTATTTTGTGTACTTAAAAGCATTTTCGCGGTCATTTTCATTCACCAAGTTTTCAAAAGAGCAAAGCAGAGCGAATCAAGGCGATCAAACCTCATTCAGAGCGAATCCAAAGTATTTACATCAAATCTCATCACACTGTTAACCTAGTTTACCGATCTTGTCAAATTGCTATTATCTACCGAGTGTGAAACGTCTGCCGTTTGTAAACCGTCAAACCCTAAGGATAGTTTGCTAGTTTTATCTAAAATCATCAAATGGCACCCAAGATCCAAGATCTCATAGTTGTCAAGAATGTGGAGAAGCCCTCTCTGAAATACTCTTTGACTCCTAAAGTCGCCTCCGAACCGGATGACAAAACTGCCTTTTCACTCATCCCGGATCGAGTCTTGTTAGTCGAAGATGTGAGATTCTTCACCAAATGTCATGTTGAAGATCTCGGTCATGTTGAGATAAGTGACACATATGATGAGCTATGTACCGATGGCAAAATGGATAGCAAGTACGAACACATCAAAATCAAAGGATTAAATGAAGCCCTAACCTATCCTCGTGTGTTCAAACCCCAATGGGTTAAGTTTGTTTTAAGTAGAGTTCATGATGATTTCATGTGGCTAGAAGAGCAGCCATTCAAAATCACCAAGGAAATCATTCATGTGATCACCGGGTTTCCTATCTATGATCATGCACGAGCACAGAAGATGATATCACAGAAGGAGTTAATCAGTTTAACTGGAGTAGAATTTGATTATAGAGGATTAAAACTGAACAATGTCACTGATGCAGAACTTAAGTTTTCCATTAGAGTAATTGGTTACTGTTTCTTCCAATCAGCAAGGGAAAACAGTGTACCCTGTGCAGCAGTTGACTTAGCCTATAAAATTGTGAAAAAGGGAATGAAAGTTGACTTATGTGAAGTGTTATTGAAGAACTTGTTTGAGAACCTGAACACAATAAGGAAGCCGAAGAAGAACAACTCGACAAATACACTGAAGTTTGGTTCACTTCTTGTATGCATGTTTTTCTACTTTGAGAAATTCTTTCCATCAGTTGGTAAAGAGTAGTTTGGGAGCTACACCGACCAATCACCCATCAGATTAATGACTTTATCAAGAAGTTGGGAGATAATTTTAATGATATAATGGATAACTACTTCAACAAATTTCAAGAGAAGATGCACAACAGGTACCGGATTCCACCCCAGCTGGTAGAGAAATATAAGGATGATATATGCTTTGAGGTAGACACCGATTATTGTTATCTGAATGTTGTGGAACCAAGGACTCAATCTTTGCCACCAATGGGTTACGTGATTGACTTTGATATCACACAACAACAAATTGATGCC
Organism: Cryptomeria japonica; assembly: GCF_030272615.1. Taxonomy (NCBI): domain Eukaryota; kingdom Viridiplantae; phylum Streptophyta; class Pinopsida; order Cupressales; family Cupressaceae; genus Cryptomeria; species Cryptomeria japonica. Next base: position 49,543,855 of record NC_081407.1, on the reverse strand, counting down.
TATCTTTCATTACCAAGGCATGCCACCGAGCTGAGATATGGAACTTATGAAGAAGTTAAGGAAAAGGTAAAAATGAGCATTGTAGTACCCAAAGCTACAAGAAAGGCTACAAAGATGATAAAGGTTTTAACGGAGAAATTCGGAGAAGAATCTTCCTCCACACCTTTCAAAGGCACTCTTGCCATTACCGAAGAGGAATCAGAAGCTCAAGAGGCAACAATAACATTGAGCACCGAACTGCCTAAGGGTAAAATTTTGAAAAGAAAGAAACAGGACACTACAAAGGCCCTACCGACTCCACCTCCAACAAAGAGACCGAATACAAGAGCATCAGTTGCATCACCGAGTAAGAAACAAAAGAGTGTTACTGCTCCCAAGGTAACCAAGACCTACAAGAAATCTACTCGGAGACTCATTCTGGCAAAAGAGTCTAGTGATACAGAATCTGAGGATGCCAACAAATTCCAAATTGTCAAAAGCAAGAAGGTAAATATACATGGTGTTGAAAACTTCTGTGCCAATCTAAAAGAATATCGTGGATTTGGAGGATTTAGATTTGTCAAGTATGAGACTAGGAATAATGATGAGAAGAGACAAAATGAAGAAGTTATCATCTGTACACTTCTAAAGTTTCGGCTAGCTCCATTAGAACTAGTAAAGTCACTTCCAAATGAACTTTACTTGCATATTGATAATAGGTGGAAATATGCAATGGACTCAGAGAAACAAATTAGAGAAAGAAGTCTAGTCCATCTATTTCCTGATATGTCTGTAGCAGAAATAAAGGAACATTTGACAACCTACAATTCAAAATTTCTTGTCAAACAGAGAGCTTTAAAACTAATGAATGGGCTATATATTGACGTAGAAAATGAGACAAAAGCAAAATGGCAGGAAATCTTCAAAATCAAGGATGTCAGTGAACAATCTACAGTTGAAATTGTTGATGTCACCGAGCACGATCCTGATGTCACCGAGCAAGGTCTTGATGCTACCAAGCAAGGTCCTGATGCTACCAAGCAAGACCCAACTTACATTATTCAAATTGATGAAGATGTCATGGATGCAGAAGCACCGGAGCAGCAGATGATAGAAGGCGCCACATATGCAAAACTTGTATCTAGTGAATCTGTTTTAGAACAAGTTCAGCCTTATCCACCGATCACTCAACCTGTCTCTACTGAAGCTCCGAAGGTCACCAGTCTGAAGTAGCAAAAGGTACAACTCAAGAAAAGACCTCTCAAGCACCGTCAAGCACTGAAAATGTTGCAGCTGAGACACTCAGTACCGAGACACCAAAGGACACCACAACGACTATAGGAACCAACCAACGTGTTGCCTCTACCGAGCAACCTGTCAAGGGTCAACAAGCCTCTCAAGCTATTGTCTTAGTCCAACCAACCAAAGGTAAAGAGAAGAAGGTGAAAAAGCATAGTTTTAAAGTTGATTTAACTAAACCGATAGTGTTGCCCAATGTGGATATTTCAAAATTAAAAGGGCAAGCACTTATTTCGGTGAACTATGCAAAGCAAAGGCCGAACAAGAAAAACAGATGGCCATTCAAAAGAAGAATAAAGTACTTCAAAAGGTAAAAACACTGCTAAAAGATATTCTCCCTTCAGCAACAGTGTCAACCGATGCAGCCATCCACATTCAACTAGATGAACTCCTTAATCAAATAGAAACATCTAGAGTTGATGCATCTGAGTATTTGAGCAAGCTAAAAGACAAAGAGCTTACTGCAAAAATGATAGAAGAGGTACAAAAAGCTCTAGCTATTGGGAAAGTCAAGCTTGTCAAATTCATTGCTGAGTTGTCCCCTCAACTCAAGCATATTCTTTATTTATTTCAGAAACTTTGCACATTTTCCATATTCATTAAATATATCAAGAATAAAACTGATGCAATTGAGAAAGAGATCACTGATCTCTCGAATAAGTTGACCACAAAGCCCAATTCTATTCAGAATTTTTATACCAAGCTTCAATAGCTAATGGCTCAACAGTTAGAACTAAGAAATGAAGAACATAAGATTAGGATGGATATAATGACACTCCAAACATTATTTCTTCCTCATCTCTCATCAGTTCAAGAACAGATTAACCGAGCTACATGCCTATCTACTACACAAGAGGGAAGCACTCTCTTGATGGCTTAATATCACTATTGGCTGATATTCAAGCACAAAATTCTTTAATGGAAAGTGTCAAAGATGCACTCACAGTCGCTCTCACCGACGCCCGAAAAAAGTATAAATCTATTTTTGATCAGTTACCACCCCCGGATGGAAATTAAGTTTTTGATGTTTGTCAAAAAGGGGGAGTGATACAGATAGGGGGAGTAATATACATACAGTTTTGATATAATATTCGAAGTATAGTATACAGGGGAGTATACTGAGCAGAGTAAGCAGAGCACACAAGCATAGAATAGAACCGAGCATGCACAATTAGAGTTATGTACAGTATAATGATAAGGGGAGTATATCTGAATATACTATTTCATTGACTATTGTATATATTGTCAAGTGTAGTCATTTTGCAAAGTATATAGATTTTTGAGTTATGACTTTGAAAGTAGTTTTTGTCAAACATCTCAACTAATGTCAAAAGGGGAGATTGTTACTACTTATCAAGTTTCCATTAGTTTTTATATTCAAAGTCATACTATATACTCTAGTCGGTTAGCACTACCAAATCATGTAGTCGGTATAACAGAGAAGTCAGTATGCACAGTCTAGTCAGTTACAAAAGAAAGCAGTCACAGAATGCAGTACACACCGAGTTGTCTACTGAGTATCTTTTTATGTCTACCGAGCAGTAAAGATGACACACCGAGTTGACATACACCGAGTGAAATGTGTTACCAGATACATTGAACCTAGACATGCATATGAAAACGCGTTACAAGATCGAGGCACATCTAACCGTTATTACATTGAAAATTATACTAGAAGATTGTGTATGACAATATCAATCTAACCAATGAAATATTTTGTTTAGTTATTCATTCGAGGAATCTTGTTTGTAAGATCGAAGCAATGAATTGGATCGTCGTTTTAAGAGATCTATTTATACAACATGAGTGAAGTGTATGTATGTATGAAAGAAGACTGTTGCAGAGACACAGAGGTCACCGAGAAGGTTTTTAGAGAACAGTCGAAGAACAGAGTAAACAGAAGGGTTTACCGAGTTACTATATGGGTTACCGAGGTATGCTATAAGCAAGGTAATCTATTCTGAGCACATAGAATCTGCTATAACATTTCAGATGTAAAGTTGCAGATATTTGTAATAATTTTATTCTAATATTGTGAAGTTGAAAGAGAAACCTTTAACAAGGTAAAAGACTCTAATCAAGTCTATAAATTGTAAAGCCTTTAACCAGGTGCAGCATTCAGAATAAATGTTGTAGAATCCTTTAGCAAGGTAGATCTAACAGATCTTGTTACTCCTAACAGGGTAAGCTATCAGAAATAGCTAAATGTAGCTCTAACCGAGAATTCTTTATTATTGCAGTAGTGAAGTTGTGGGTGTCATCCCCACCGCAGTTTTTCTCTCTAACCAAGAGTTTCTGCGTAACCAAAATATATGTGTTATGGAGTGAATCATGTATGATTGTTATCTATTTGTTTTAACTTTATTTTATGTTACTGCACTATTCTGTTTATGCATAACAGTAAAGTTATTATTCAAGAAGGGTTTTGGAGTACTGATTCACCCCTCCCCTCTCAGTACATTAGCTTTCCATATTGGGCCTAACAAATGACTGCCTCACTGGGGGTCTTCCTTTCATGTTGTTAACTTTGGTGAATCCTTCATGATCAACTCTTGCATTTCTCCTTGGATGTGCATGTCGGTGCATTGAGTATGGCCTCCGGTTCATTAATTGTGTATACCAGTTTGTGTGGCGATTTCTAATAGCATCTACATATGTCTTCTTACCGGTATCCTTGCTTACCATGAATTTCTTCTTCTCTTCACCTTCATTTGAAGAAGTAAACTGTATCTCCTTACCGGATGTGTCTTTGCTGTTTGAATTTTGACCCTCTTCAAATCCTAAGCCACCGGTATCTTTAGATTGCTTCTGTTTGCTCAACATCTTGTCTAAAGCTTTGGTGTTGCCTTCATATTTGCTTCTCACTTTCATTTATTCCTTACTTTTCTCTAATTCCTTCTAGAGCTTGACAATTTCTTCTTCCACGTTTTGATGCTCCTCCTCCTTATTACTCAAGCCGGTACTAGTAACTTCACAGATCCTCTTGGCCTCTTCCAATTGAAGTTTCAGATCTGCAATTGTTTTCTTGGATTCTTCAAGAGATTCTTCCAACATCTCTTGTTCTTTAGCTGCAACCTTTTTCACCTTCTTCAGATCTCTTCTTGTTTTCCTCAGCTCTTCCAAGTTGCTGATGAGCTCTGCTTCAATATCTACTTCTCCTTCTTGCTCTTCCACTTCTCCTTCTTTAGGTACTGGAACCTCTTGGGCCATGAAAAGGTTTGTTCTGACTTCATCTTCACTGCAACAGTCATGTGAGACACTTTCCTCATCTGTGGTATCATTTTTATGTGTGTAAAGACTGCTCTACTTCTGGTAGCCTCTTCTACCATGTTGGTAGACATTCTTCTTCCTGTCTTTAACATATGATCTGCTACCACTTGATTGATCATCTTCATTCTTATCACCATAGGGACATTTGGTAGTTAAATGTCCAATCTTTTCACAGTTGAAACATTTCAAGGGCAACTTGCCTTTGTATTTGCCTAAACCCGTCTTGAGTCTTTTGACAAAGTTTGTCATGATATCATCAGAGTCTTCACCGGTTCCATCTTGAGAAGATTTTCCTTTTCCTTTTCCTTGATATTTATTTCTATCATCCTTCAAGTATGAATTACCTTCTTTTCTCACTTCCTTGTCCTTGTTCTGATCTGTACTGGTTCCTCTTCTTCTGGTATATCATCGTCCTCCTTGAAATCTTCCTCCAGTAAACCTTCCACCTCTACCTCTCTATCTCTGCTCATGTCTTTTATTTAATTTCTCTTCAGCCTTTAGTGCATACTGGTAAGCCTCTTCAACACTCTCCAATTTGATCATACTGAGTTCATCTTGTATAGACATCCGCAATTCGTTCAAATATCTTGCAATCTATTCAACTTCATCATCAACATGTCTGGATCTGATGTTCAATTTGTAAAATACTTTGGTGTACTCCTTCACACTAGATTCCTTATGTCTCGGGTTTTTCAATTTCCGAAACAAATCCACTTGATAATTCGTCAAGACAAACTTTGATTTTAACTTAGCAATCGTTTGATCCCATGTCTTAATATTTTCTTTACCTCTTCTTTGTTTATTAACTTGCAAATGCTCCCACCAAAGAGATGCATGACCTTTCAACGGGGTACAGGCATATTTCACCTTCCTCTCTTCTAAAGTGTTTTCAAAATCAAAATACTTCTCCATCTCCGAGATCCAATCCACCAATTCATCTGAATCTAACTTCCCATCATATTCTGGTGGGGTAAAATGAGGTTTAATGTTCACCCTACTCAAAACCCTTAAAAACCTTTCCTCATCTAGATCAACTGTTGGTAGGTTTACTTGTTCTATTGGGGCTTCTTCTCTTTCATCTTCACTCACATCTTCAATATGTCGACCTCTTCTTTGGGTTGCATCCACGACTTCTAACCAAGATGCTATTCCTCGCAACATCTCCATCACAGCAGGGTCTGCATTCCCATGCGCTCCACCATTCCTAGTTCCTCTTCGTGCCATTGATTCATGCTAGTCCTCTGCAATTGCATGTCAAATCCGCAATCCATCACACTACAACAAAATTCTAGACATGCCACCTCCAAAATGAAACTTCACTCTAGTACCACTTGAAGCAGTAACCGGTGAGGAGGGACCTCAAGGAGATCAGTCCAGACCGGTCAGCAAGAGTAAATATAACATAAACACATAGATATGATGGAGGTAATGCAGAACATATAGTTTTATTGCATGAAATTTGATTACATCCAACCGATAACAACCGGGTTATAACATACCGACACATAGGCCTTGTAGAATAGGTCACAACCGGGACCTTGAATCGAAAGATCTATCTTCTAGGCATAGTCTATCTATTTGATACTTTGATTGATTCTAATTGACTACATTCTAAAGCATGATACAAATATATATATCGATGCAAATGATCCAGTCGGCCCAAAAGGGATCAAACCCCGAAGAACAAGACCTAACGTGCAAAATGAACAAGGTCGACCTCCGCCAAGAGATTCCTCCAAAAAATCCAAAGGATGAAACATAGAAGGTCGGTCACACGTCAAGAAACATTGAGATCAACGCTAAAGGCTCTGCAAGCTTCGGAATGGGTTTCGATAGATCACCAAAATAGGTCTCAGGCAACCGATAACAAGACTGTCATGGAAACTGATAGCACTATCTTGTCGGAAAGTGATCCAAATGAGATGCAGTTTGAAAGCAAGCAAGATGATCAAGTCTTCAAGTAGAATGCAACTCCACAGGATTCGGTGAGCCAAAACCGGGACACTGAAAGAAAACGGAAACTGCAAACAAAATAGAAAGGAAAATATTTTTTTTTTGGTTGATGCAAGATTGTTGTGAACCGGGGATGCTCCTGCTTCACATTTTATCAATCACAATCCATGATTTGTTAAGATAAAGCATATGTTTTTGAGATAACAAAGATTATAAGGTAGAGGACATCATAAAACCCCCCCTACATGATAATTGTCTATCATCAGTTCGACACATGCAACACAATCAGAGCGAATTTCACCTTACCTCTCCTAATAATGATAACTAATCCTAAGAGTAATCATTTTCCAAGGACCTCAAAGTTGGCTCACAACTGTGTTATTTGGTTGAGTGGTCAATGTCATCGATTTATTCAAAAGCCTTGTTGGTAATTTAACTCAAACTTAAACAAATACTTTATTAAATCCTATTTTAACAACATTTGAAAGAAACAAAAAAGTTAAACCAAGGATTACAAGAAATAAATGATGAGAATCCAAATCATCAATTTTATTAACCAACTGCCAAAGAGATTTCTTAAACCATTAATTCTTAAATCTGTAAAAATATAATCTATAACATTAGCATTGTGAGATTCAAAGGATTTCATAAGATCAAAAGGCTTATTTTCATTTACTTCTAGTTACTATATCATATGCACAAACCAAAAATGAACTTAATAGGTTCATGCAAACACATTCATGTCTTTAACAAACGATATACAAATTACCAAGAAGAATACCACATCACATGCAGAAGAAAATTTTGAAAAAAAAAAAAATCCACCTTGCATTAATTTCTTCAAAAAGACAATTAAAAAAACTAACTTTACTTCATTGAAATTTTGATTCAATATTTTTTTAAATACCTCTTCACAACACTAGAACACTTAAATTAGGAAATAAAAATTAAAAATATCAATAGAGAAAAACTATAATTGACCTCCAACTTAATTCACCAATCTTCGAACCCTTCAAGTGAGCCAAATTATGTATTTAATAGATCCTAAGAGAAAAGCATTCTTATCAAGATGACATGCAAGAGTGTGAGTTGAATTGACATGCAAAATGCCTCTCAAAATGGGCTTTCCATTTTGAATTTTAGTTCTTAAATTGCATTCTAGATCACACATAATATACTCATAGGCCACCTTAACATTAATGCTCTATTTACAGCTCCTTATTCAAAAAAACCTCCCCACTAGAATCGTACCCACTCAAAGAACTCTTTACTAGAATCTTACCCACTCACTTTTCTTCCTTTTATTTTTTCACTAGTATAGATTTCCTCACTAGTCGATGTTTCTTCATGCTCTATCTTCAAAATTACCTTCTTTTGTGAAAATTAACCTTGGTATTGATTGATGTTTACTCCTCATTTTTTGCACACTCTCAGCAACATCAATACCTCAAACATCTTATGCTTGACACTATATTGTTGTATAGTACCTTATCCTATACCTTCACATATGTTCTATGCAAGAATTCAACACTAGATGATTTTTTATTTTCTCAAAATATTTTTTTTAAGTCCATTAAAAGAACCTCTACTAGACACTCACTTGTTGGAGGATGCTCACATCTACACTTTTCCAAGACTTCAAACTCTTACTAATATTATTCTTCTCTCATCAATAATAATATATCCACTTATACATACTTGGCTTTCAATGCTTTACAAGTACTATGTCTTCTCTAATATCCTTTTCCTAATCATGTAGGGTTGAAATTTATATGATATCCTCCTATTCACTTTATAGGATTCAACTTGCTCTAATACTAACTTATTTAGTCAATCTTAGCAATCAAAATTATTGGATTGGGAACCTATCAACCTTAATAGAGAGATCTGCTTAGACAATGGAAGAGCACAAATAAACTAACATAATCAAATATGAAAAAATATCTTTATTACACACAATAATTACATCAAACTACTATAAATGCTACCACCAACTATTCTTAATTCTATTACTCTTCTTGACTTGTACCACTCAACTAATCTTCAATTTTTTCTAGTCTTTAGTGAACTCTACTAATTCATTTAAATTTCACCTTAGTGTCAAGCTACTTGTTCTATAACTCTTCTTCCACTACAGCTGGCTCTACCCCTAGGCTTCATTCTTTTTATATATATAGGCATTCATCCTTATAATGAACAAAACATATCACAAATTTGATCCCATTAAACATGGATGACTATCAATATTATTTTATAGTTTACAACGATCACTACATCATCCAAATGAAAATGAAACCTTAAATAAATGTTTCGTTAAAATGGACTCCTCTAAGAACCTAGATTGCTCCAAATAATTTAAATGATACTTTATTTACCCCACTTTTAAACAATCCCTTTTATATTACTAATTAAGGAAATCAACTTCCAAAACTCTAAACCAAATATTTGAAATATCATGCCACTTGATAATGTGAAGAAATAACAAGAAATTTGATTACGCAAGTAAAAAATGTTGGCATTTATATTGTGTACAATAATAAAAACTAATAGAATTTTGCATTACCACGGTCTCATCATTAGACATTTACACTGCAAAACTATAACTCTGAATATATATAATGTAAAAGAAATATAAGATAAAAAGAAATCTTCTTGAAAGATTAAAATTATTCTACTCCCAAAATACTCTTACATGAATTGAGAACTCGATTGAAGAGGCTCCATTAGTAATTGAAATTCCATAGCCAGTAATATTTTTAACATGGCTTGAAAGAATTCTCCTAATTACACATGATTCTCAACATTTATTCTATTGATATAGATTGCTAGGGTAACATAGCCGTATTTCAAAGAATCTTACTGATATGGTAACCACTTTGAGTAACCAGCGACAATGTATTAAAGATAGTGAAAAATAATAATATTAACTAACATTAGTTGATTACCACTTCATTAAAGAGACGTATAAGAGTGAAACTATAGATACATTTCATTCCCACCCTTAACCAACATATAAAAGATTACTCTCTTATCAATTTTTAAGTATCAGGCATCTTAGATATCCATGAATTCCATCATTTCTACTAAAAGTCAAATGTCTATGATCACCTATTTACTTTTTGCTATGATATGTTTTTTCCCCTTTACAGTTTTATGTGCTTTATTCCACTGTAATGGGGATGTAAAAGCAACTCCCATTGCTTACATGTTCATTTAGAGACATTTGCTATGATTCATTTAGGCTCTCTGAAATTTACTTTTGGATTTTTTTTAATTTAGAAATTATTTTCAATTTCATAAAATTACTGTTGAAAGAACAAACAAATTTTAAGCTCAAATCAGAGCATAGAGACTAAACAAGGTAAGAGATTTTTAAGTCTAATAACTTTAATGGAAATTTTAGATTTCCTACGAATCAAAGTAGATGTATATGATCTTGTTTGATAGATTTGAACTTCACAATGCCTGAAATGAGTTAGAGAAAATCTCATAGACCATTTAATGCCCTTAGTTCATGACAGGCGTCCATTCAATCTTTTCATTAAAAATCATCTTTTGAGATAAAGACGAATCTGTTAGCAGAAATTATCATCATGAAAATTACGTGAGATTAAGGTTAGTTTGAGGCAGTCTTGTCGAGTTGAAGCCTCTGTTTCCAATTTACTGTTGACTTCATCCATCATGTTAATATTCAGGTGGCATGCCTTGTGGCTTCTACCAATCTGCATCATATTTAGAATTTCATGCTGGTTAAAAGCGAAAGAAAGATTATGATGGCAATGAGCAGAAGGATAGGACAATTTGTTACCTTTTTATCCATCTCAGCGTTTTCCAGTTCAAGTAACTTTTCCTGCGTTGCAGTCAAATAATCAGCCATTGCCAAAATAGCGTTAGTCAGGTGTAATGAGCAAGGAATTTACGGCATTGACTTCGGAGATAGTTATTAAAATTGTTGGATAGTGATGTAAGCGTGTAACTGAAAATGGAATTAGTAATGTCAAGAATACAATTGCAGTTTCTAGAGATAGATTTTAAATTAGATTTTTAGTGTTTTTGGTAAATCTTTATAGAAGGTAATTTCATGTTTTAGAAGTTTCTTTACTGGTGATGCAGTGAATTGTTGTGTTTTTAGAGGTTGCAACCTCTATAAATACTGTCTTCTTGTATTGTTTATGTAGATTAAAATGTAATTTCTATTTAGAGGCAAATCATGATGTAATAGATTTCGAATAAATAAAAATTTATTGCATGTTAAATTGTATTTGTATTTTGTGTTTGATTTTAATTCTACAAGAACCCATGGGAATTTATTTTAGGAATTCAAGGTGAGTTGCCAAAACCACCGGCTTCATCTAATTTATTATGATGCAATCTAATAAGCTGGAGACAACAAACAAAATAAAGCTATTCATAAAGTTCACCTTGAAAATTTTACAAGGACAAAAATTTAGATCGATAAATATTAAAAAACAAATAAAATAAAAAAACACAATGTGATCCGAAATGTTGATAAAAAACTCTCACACAATTATTAATCCAGAAGCTTACTACAGACAAAATAAAGAAAGTTATCATACAATCATTGAATATTTAATTTAAAAATTGTTGATGTGTTTTTCATGCACATGCGAACACATAATAAAATACCATAAGTATCTTATCCTCTCTTGAACAAAGTTATTCAAATGCTAAAGATTTTTGCCTAAGGATCAATTGAAATAACTCCAAGGTTCATATATGTAGGGTCTCTACGTGTGGATAAGTTCAATTTGCTCTGATGTGATTATGCTGGATTCACAAGGGGACTTACGTTTGTATGCTTGAAAGCTTGATTTGCTGGAACTCAAGTCCTATCTACTCACTAGGGAAAATAAAGAAATAGCAGAAGGTGTAGGGTTTAGAGAGTCTAATCTAAGACCTAGAATGAAAGAAGACAGATGAACGACTAGGTGGAGTCCTATTGGGCTAGGTTTCACCATCAAACTGAACAATTTGACACCAGCGCAGTGCAATCTTCTAAGGGACGCTTCGAATATGTTCAAATCATTACACCATTAGATACTGATCACCATTCAAGTTAATGCATGAACAATGTGCATATAACAATTCGAGATTAGGCTCATTCAATGCCAGTTGACCACGCAGGACGCACTTACAATCAGTAAGAGGCTAGTGGTATGGACTAGGTGGATTCAACAGTTTTCTCCATTCAATCTAATTATCTACCATCTAATATGAAGATTCAACAAGAAACCATGTACATTGCAAAGAAACAACATATTTCACCATATTTTCAATGAAAATGGAGTCTTTTACAATTAAGGGAACAATGTCTTGCCTTCTCTTCCTACTCTACTCTAATTGCTATTTTATTCACTATTCTTCTGCTACTAACTATTAACTATTGACTATTAACCAACTATTAACCTTTACAAATGAAGAGCCAAAGCTTTATATAGAGAGCTCTTTACAATTCAATGGCTTAGATTGATTTACAATGAATGGCTAGGATTTCAGGATGAAAACCCTGATTAGGGTTTGTTACAACAAAACCTTTTAGCCAATGAGAAAATTACATTAAATGCATGAGAACCAATAGGAAGCATGGGTAGGTACATCGGATTTTGTGCCTTCATGCATGAGCCTGGTTCACCGAATCTGGACATGTTAATGTGGACCCTTCTGATTGGAGGAATAGTAACTGAGATGCCACCTTGTCTGGTACTCGCTTGGTCAAGGAATGATGTATCTCTTGATATTCAATGTGATGATGATGAGAAGCTAACTTTGATTAACTCTTCTGAAACTATCTGCTTCTTCAATGTTCCCTTGCACTGACCTTGGTTGATCCTCCTCCTTCCTTTATGTACCTAATGAATCATGTACCCTTCCTTGACTCTCTTGTGTTTGATGAAGCCTCCTCTTGATCTTGTATAGTAGTGATAGGAAGTTACGGTCAAGTCATTCCTTCTTCTTTGGTTTTTTCATGTGATAGAATGAGGATCTTGAGGATAGCTTTCCCTACTGCTTGCAACTCCTTGAACACTTGAATTCCTTCAACTTAGAAGCACTTTGAGTCCTCTCCCATGCATTCAAGGCGTCCTTAATGAAGATGAAGCTTGAAGAGGTCCTCCTTGTCTTGGCCTAATCTCTCTCCAAATGGATCTTGTTGCCCTGCAAAACAAACAAAAGATGGTGTCAAGCACATATGATATATCCATCCTAACATGGTATTTCTCACTTCAAACCATCAATAAGAAGGCACTAGGATCAATTTTGCTCTGGACCCTTTGAGAGGTACATGAGGGAATTAGCTTCTTTACTAGCTAAATTCACTTATTGCCTTCTTTTCATCATTTTAGCCTTAAATTCTAATTCTTTCATATGAAGATATCATTATTTTGACCCCTAGGAAGGCCTAGAAGGGATTTCGCTTGGGTACCTTTGGAAGGTACATGACCCTCTAAGAAAATTCGCTCTGGACTCTTTGGAAGGGTTAGGAGCGAATTTGGCGTTTTACTCAATTCATCCTTCATAGAACTTCATCTCTCAAACTTTTCCTCATCAATATCAAGTCATTTGCCTTTAAAATTGCTTAGGAATAGGTTGATTCAAGGGTTTAAGCAAGGTACAAGGTCTCTTGAAGAAGTTCGCTCTGGACCCTTTGGAAGAGCCAAGAGCGAATTTACTCCTTTAGGCTCAATTCACACTTCTTTTCACTTAGCTTTATCTTAGACTTGACTTTTGAATCCTTTCCTTGCCATGCTCAAGTCAATTTGCTCTTACTATTGCTCAAAATGACAACCATTCAATGTCCTTAGTGAGGAATTAGGTTCTTTGGAGGATTCCGCTCATGTACCCTTGGAAGGGTCAGGAACTAATTTCTTAATTCAGCTCTCATTTCTTTCATTCCACCTTAGACTTGTCTTTCCAATTAAGATCATACTAATTTGCCCTCAAATCTGCTCCAAGCGGGATTTATTCAATGTTCTAGGTGAAGAATTAGGACTACTCAAAAATTTCGTTTTGGTACCTGTTGTGACCTTTTTCACACATTGCCCCATTGCAAATGGGGACTCTCTCTTTTCCTGCTTTCTAGGATTTTGTTAGTATCCTATGACCTTTTGCTGCAGTTTCACCAAGCCTTGTCCAGTCCAAAACATTTCAAGCCCTGACGATTGAAAGTTAGTTTTTGTAAGTTATGTGATTCTGAATTGTGAACACCACCAGAGTGCTTAGAGAGGCCAAAGGACGAAGATCGCAATTGATTTGGATGAATTTGGACAACTTTCTATTTTTAGAAAGTTTGCTTTTTTGCTTTTTCCTATTTTTTAGGAAGTTTCGTTTTGCCATTTTTAGCCCAATCCTCAGTATGGCTATTTTTAGAAAGTTTTCCCTATTTTTTAGGGATGTCTACTTTTTGCTTTTTCCGGGATGCAAACCTAGGGTTTACACCACTTGTGCCACTGACCAACTTCGATCGGAACCCGAAAATTCCAAGTTTTGACCTAAAAAAGTTGAATCCCTAGATTTTAGGTTTTTTTGCTTTTTCCGGGATGCAAACCTAGGGTTTACACTTGTACCACTGACTAGCTTCGATCGAAACCTGAAAATTCCAAGTTTTAACCTAAAAAAGCTGAATCCCTAGATTTTAGGCTTTTTGCTTTTTTCGGGATGCAAACCTAGGGTTTACACTTGTACTACTGACCAGCCTCGACCGGAACTCGAAAATTCCAAGTTTTGACCTAAAAAAGCTGAATCCCTAGATTTTAGGCTTTTTGCTACTTCAAATGATCCACCTAAGCATGGATTTCAAATTTCAAGTTAATCCGGTTAAATTAGATTAAATTGTGAAATTTTAAAATTTCTTTGAAAATTCTTCGAAGTCTGGCTAACAAGGGTTTTGAAGTGTTTTTGCAGGTTCAAACCCCATCACGAAGGTTGAAGAGGCCATGAAGGAGCCTTGCATGAAGTAAGCCATGCGTTAGGAGGCTGTGTGGGTGCTCTCATCCAAGTCCGCCCTGCATAATGGAGGTCATGTGGGTGCCTTGCCTAAAGTCTGCCATGAGTTTGGAGGTCACATGGGTGCCCACTCTAAAGTCCACCCCACCTAAAGAGACCATGGAGGAGCAAGGGTTGAAGTCCGCCCAAGGCTGAAGAGGCTACGTGGGTGCCAAGCTCCAAGTCTGCCCTGCATAATGGAGGTCATGTGGGTGCTAAGGTTAAAGTCTGCCATGCCAAAGGAGGTCACATGTGTGCCTACTCCAAAGTCCACCATGGGTTGAAGGGGCCATGAAGAGGCCAAGCCAAAGTCCCTCAAAGCTTAAGAAGCCATGAAGGGGCTAAGGTTGAAGTCCGCCCAAGGTTGGAGAGGTCACATGGGTGCTAAGGTTGAAGTCCGCCCAAGGAGGAAGGAGACCATGTGGGTGCCAAGCTCCAAGTCCGCCCTGCATAATGGAGGTCATGTGGGTGCTAAGGTTAAAGTCTGCCATGCCAATGGAGGTCACATGTGTGCCTACTCCAAAGTCCTCCATGGGTTGAAGGGGCCATGAAGAGGCCAAGCCAAAGTCTGCCAAAGCTTAAGAAGCCATGAAGGGGCTAAGGTTGAAGTCCACCCAAGGTTGGAGAGGTCACATGGGTGCGAAGGTTGAAGTCCGCCCAAGGAGGAAGGAGACCATGTGGGTGCCAAGCTCCAAGTCCGCCTTGCATAATGGAGGTCATGTGGGTGCTAAGGTTAAAGTCCGCCCAAGGAGGAAGGAGACCATGAAGGTGCTAAGGTTGAAGTCTGCCCAAGGAGGAAGGAGACCATGTGGGTGCCAAGCTCCAAGTCCGCCCTGCATAATGGAGGTCATGTGGGTGCTAAGGTTAAAGTTCGCCCAAGGAGGAAGGAGACCATGAAGGTGCTAGGGCTAAAGTCCGCCCCACCTTGATGGAGGTCACGTGGGAGCAAGGGTCAAAGTTCGCCCCAATGCCTTATTCAAATTTTCACTTTAATGGAGGCCATGAAGGAGTTCTAGCCAAAGACCGCCATACCTTGGAGAGGTTGACAAATTCCGCCAAAATTTGAAAAAGATGGAGATAAAATTCGAAAAATCAACCTACACATGGAAGGTCAAACAAAGTCAACATGATGTCACAAAATCCACAGAGATTTCAAAATTAAATCCAGAATGAAGAAATATCTAAATAAAAAAAAAATCCTCAAAATAAATCCAATATGGAAAGTTTTTTTTGAGAATATTGAGAGAATATTAAAAAGTTATTGAGATATTAATCCAAAATGGAAAGTTTTTTTTGAAAGGGAATATTGGAGGATTAATGAATATCTTCAAACTTAAATCAAAATGGAAAGTTTTTTTAGAATTAGAAGTATGAGTTGGATGATTTTAGGGGTTTTGCTTAAACCTTGTCTACAAATACTTCATTATCAAATTCATTATTACACCAAGAAGTTCAAATTACTAAGGAGAGCTTAGTAAAGTATGTCAGTTTGAAGATCATCTGGAGGAAATTCTAGATATTGCTGGAAGTGGGATAATATTTTTGGCAGAAGGCTTACAGATTTCTAGAGAAAGACATCTTTTCTGAATTTTCTCAATATTTTGGAGAAAAGTCTAGCCTTACTCCTATCCAAGTTAGAGGTGAAATTAAAGTTGTGAATTTTCTGAATATTTTCCAGAATTTAATAAATGATTTTTTCGAAAATTTTGGAGAAAGAAAATCATTTTTTTTGGCTAAGTATGAAATTTTTTGAAAGTTTTAACACTTGCTGGTGACTTCAACTGACCTCAAGGCTGAGGGTCTAGAGGTGAAAATTCAATTTTTGTGGCTAAGTATGAGAGTGAAAAATGGAAAATTTTCCAACACTTAGTCATTTCGCGGCCCCGTTATTTTTTTCGAAATTTTGCAGAAATTTTCTAACTTAATGTTTTCATCATCCATCTGCAGGTCTTAAGCACCGTGAAGTTCCAGGTAGATAAAGATGCTCCTCCAGAGTCGAGGATGACTTCCAAGTGGAAGAACATCAGCGACACCAACCTCGGACACATCAATCTGAGGGAGTTTAAGAAGCGAATGTTTGGTCTGGACAACCTTGTGCCAATCACCATTGCGCGAAAAATGATGAAGAGTGGTATCGTGCACGCTGCCAGCTTCCTCCCCACCATGCAATGCAATGAACTAGTAGTTGAATGTGCCAACCACTACAACCCCATCAGTAAGGATATTGTTGCACCTGATGGAAGAGTGTTGGCGAATGTCAGCGATGAGGCCATCAAAGAGGCCTTCAGGATCCCTGAGTACCACAACGCAGTATATATGACCAAGGACGAAGCTGACAGTCCATACCACGATCACCTGGAAGAATATGATGCCATAGTTAATCATTCCTGGCTAGACAAGCCGAGGAAGGGCACCTCCGAACTCCAGAGAAAGAGCCTAGTGCGAGCATACTTCAAGGAGGACATTGGGGACATGATTGTCTTGCTCAATAGAATAAAAGGAAATCCTCAGGGAGCTCCATTCGAACCCTAGATGTATTATTTCATTAATGAAATAATCAATGGAGTAAAAATGATAGACTGGGCCCGTATGATCAGCGACAACCTAGACAGACAGCTAAGGAATCTGGAGGCAAATAGGACTTCCTTCATGAGATCTTACTTGTTCTATTCTTTAGCCAGGACCTACAGGTACAGAGGTCTCACTTGTAGAGGAGAAGTTGGGAACAAGGAGAACCAATTTTCGGTATATGATTGCTATCCCCAGCTCCATATGGAGAAGAACTTCCATTTCAAAAGGGTGAATGATGCCTTCCTAATGCACATTACCCGGACCCTTCAAGGTGGCCTGCACCAGAGGCTCTCTCAAGAGTCTATGGACTTCATCGGTCAGTTCGGGTGTTGGTACATCCAATATCCAAAGTTCACTTACTTCTGAAGTCAGGGATTCTCTGGGCCTCCATACAAGCTTCCAGCTTACCCTACCAACCGAGTGGTGTTGCTTGAGGTTGTGAGACAATTGGAGGAGTATATAGTGATTCAAAGGGATAAGCAGAAGAAGGCAGGGACATCCTCACTTACAATTGGTAATGGGCTGGAAACATGTCCATCATCACAGGCTATAGCTACCGCTGAGAAAAGAACTGCCCTGGTATCCCTTCTACCAATACAAGGCAAGAAAAGATTTTGATCCATTCCATAGGATAAAGAAGATCGAGGGGACAACGTTTGAGCATAGACTGGATCTGGAAGACTACTGGGCTAATGCACCTGATAGTTTCGAGATCCGGAAGAGGTTCTAGTCAAGAATTCCTTTAAGTATGGTGAGAGCAACGGAAGTGTTCAAAGTTGCCGATCAGGTGGAAGAAAGCCTAGAACTTCAGCAGCCGGGTTTTGAGAAGATGAAGAATGAACCTTTAGTCTTGATAGATTGGACAGAGGGAGAAAAATCAGATCTAGCAGACCTCATGAGGTTGGTGGTTGAGTACTCAAGATGGTGGGCGTCTAAAAAGACAAAACAGTCGAAGGCCAAAGGTGTGGTTCTAACTTATAAATTAATGGGAGTGGATGATACTCTGTCCGTCCATCCTTGTACCTCCGCCGGTGATGCTCGGAATCCGGAAAGTGTTGGATCTCAAAAGAGAAAGGAGTTGGGTGGAAGCTCCACCAAGTGCACAGGGAAAAGGGCTATAGTTGAGAGAAGAGAATCCAGTGAAAGTCACTCCATCCTAAGTGTTGCTTCCATTGCGCCTGATCAGAGTACAATTGGGGAACAAGAGATGAACATCTATGTGAGTGATGATGAAGTAAGAGTGCTTTCCCAGCCAGTTGAGGAAGTGGTGGAGAAGGTCTTCCGAACTCCAGACAGGGGGCAGGATGAAGCCCCTACAATCTTCTTGGATGGCATACCAACGAACCCAGGAGAAGCAGACAATGAGTTTGATCGGAACACTGTAGAACAATCAATCACTCCTGATTGGCTGAGAGCAAGGATAAAGGCCAAGGTTCCCAAGGATGTCCACTCAACCGAGGAGGTTACCGCAACATTCCTGGAGAAGGTGAATGAACCTGCTGTAGCTAAACCGCCCAAACTAGCCAGGAAGTTCTCCCTGATTCAGAGAGACAGTGCCGGATTCAGGACAGTCCAGATAGCAGTGCCCAAAGAAGGGAAGACTAGGGACAATGTCACTGCAGATGACTACAAGATTACCACCATAGAGATGGGTAAGCCTACCCAGGACCAGGAGATCCAATATTTTGACGACTCCTGTAATGTTCTAAAGACGAGGCTGGCTCATGAGAAAGAAAAGAGGAAGAAAGTGGAAGAAGAGAACCAGCAGTGGAGGAAGTATGTTCTCCATCCTACCAGCCCGCTCAACCATGAAGTCCCAGCTACTCCACCACAGCCTCTTCAGCAGGGATCAATGAAGGACTATGATGAGATGAAGGGATCATACACTCAAGAAAAGGAGTGGATTTCAGACGCTGTGATACGTGTTGACACCCTGGTAGAAAAATTAGTATCAACACATGAGGCAACTTCTTTGTTGATTGATCGTATCCAGGATCTATCATCCAATTGGGAAGAAGTGGATGAAATTCAGAATGAAATACTCCCTCACCTAAAGGTTATCCGAGACATGTCAAAGAAGAGCTTAGTGGATGCAAGCATCATACAGACAGGAGACAGGTACGACTTCGGCATGTGGTACTATGCTCTGGTCACTCGGATTGAGGTTCTGAAGAAATCCGAGACCAAGTGTTTTGAGACAGAGGCAAGGGTTAGAGAGATCCTGGGCAAGGTATTCCGTGTGGCGTCAGAGATTTGGCAGAAGGAAAGCCTAAGGGAGAAGCATTTACAAGCAGAGAACCTGAGAGCCAGGATTCAGGCAAGCTTCTTCCGAGATTCAGGGATGATTAACAAAGGCGATCTTTTGAAGATTGCAAACTTCCTCTCCATCGATGACAACTTCCTCACCCAGGCAGTGGAGTGGGAAGGCATCCTTGCCACATGCGCCGACGATGTGGATCTCATCGACTTCCAGATTGGCAGTTTGCCAAGTGTCACCATGGAGGAGGTCAAGCTCGTGGTGTCCAGATACGTTGAATCTCTGAAAGAGGAAAGTGGCCACTCACCTCAGTAAAATTAGCAACTGCACCACTTGTCACTTTTCCATTTGCTTGAACTGATAGTATTTCGGGAAACCCTAATTAGGGTTTAGAACTTTCAATCTTGGCCCTTGATCACTGTTTTATCTCGGCCATTCATTTATTTTTGAGAAACTATATAAGGTTGCCTCCTCTCATTTGAAAAGTGTGAGGTTTTTGATGTATTGTTGCTTAAGGTCATTTCCAGATAATATATTGCATGTGCACTGCTTTGTAATCTCTAATATTTGAATGATTTGCATGGTTTCAATTGCCTCAACACTTAGTTAGAAATAACTTAGATTTTCTTTCATTGTTGTTAATTTGAATGAAGGATTTGATAAGTATCAATTGATGGTGTATTTCCGCTCATACTTTTGGTAAATGGATGATTTCCATTCTACCGTGCAAAGTTAGTTTGAGCCCATCCCCTATGCATCCCAACATCTCGATCATAAGCACAACCCATTGAAGATTGCACCGGCCTTGTGTAGTTGTCCCTAGTGTGGCGAAGCAAGGTTTGGTTTCTCGAGAGCACCCAATTGATACCGTCTCCAGAATTCGTAGGATTAGATTAGCCTTCCTAAACCCTATCCCTTTTTCCCTTTCTTTTGAAAGTCTAAATCCCAGAAAATTCCCAAAAAAAAAGAAGAGCCTAAAATTGCTAAATCCATCTAAGTCCAGCAATTCAAGATACTTGTCAAACGTAAGTCCCCCTTGAAATTTCAGCATACACTACCCAAGAAGCTATTCCACGAAAGTCGCTTGTTCGCACATATAGACCTTGGAATCAATAGTGATTTTTCAGGAGAGGATAGAATACCTTCGGGTATCCTATCCTAATGTTTGGTAGATGCTAAAACAGACACCAACAGTACCTTTGGAAGGTACATGACCCTTTCAGAAAATTCACTCTGGACCCTTTGGAAGGGTCAGGAGCGAATTTATAAAGTTTGCACAAACTCTCCATATTTCATCACTTCACCTTATTTGAATTCACTTCAAGGGTATGTATGAATCAAGTCCCCTTCACTCAAGGCATAGAGTCATGAATTTGATCCAAATAAGGGGCAAGAAGGTGTTCTTGGAGAAATTCACTTTGGTACCTTTGGAAGGTACATGACCCTTTGAGAAAATTCACTTTGGACCCTTTGGAAGGGTCAGGCGCGAATTTGACCTTTAAGCCTCAAATTCTCAATTTATTCATGTTCCAAGTGCATTTAACTTCTTCAATTCACTTTCAAAGCATTGACATTCTTTTATTTATGTCATGGGGGCAAGATTTATGGTCCAAACTAGGTGCAAGGGAGGATCTTAGGGAAATTTGCTCCTGTACCTTTGGGAGGGTCAGGAGTGAATTTGACTTTTTGGCTCAATTTTCATCATCAAATCCTGTTTGAATTCACTCACAAGGCATAGATAGGTCAATATTCATTCAATCAAGGCATAGGAGCAAGATTTTTGATCTAAGTTAGGTCCAAGAGAAGAGATCTAAGAAAATTCACTCATGTCCCTTTGGAAGGGTCAAGAGCGAATTTAGTATTTTAGCTAAAATTCTTAACCTTTATCATTCAATCTTGTTTCCAATTCATTCTCAAGGCATGTACACATCAATCCTCCCTCGATCACTCCATAGTAACAAAGATTTTGACCCAAACAAGGAGCAAATAGGTGTTTTAAGAAAATTCGCTCTTGACCCTTTGGAAGGGTCCTGTGCGAATTTGGCTTTAGAGCTCAAATTCTTCACGCTTCCTTGCTCAACTTCCTGTCAACTCACCTTCAAAGGCATGGATAGATCATTTTCTCTCTCACTCAAACCATGGGAAGAAGTTTCATGATCCAAACTAGGGGCAAGAGAAAAGTCTAAGGAAATTCCCTTCTGTCCCTTTGGAAGGGTCAGGAGCAAATTTTGCAATAATGCTCAAATTCTTGACTTTCTCTCCAAATTACCAAGTCAAAGTTTATCCAAAGGTATCCCCAAGGGTTAAATCATACCAATCTCTCTCAATTAACCATTCTAGAGTGGGATTTCATCCAAATTAGGAGGGCAAAGGGAGCTTAGGAGGAATTCGCTCCTCTACCTTTGGAAGGGTCAGGAGTGAATTTGGCCTTCTAGCTCAAATTTGTCTTAATCTTGTCAAACTTTCAAGTCTAGACTTGATTATTAGGCATTTTCTAAGGGAAAATAGGTCAGTTCCATGCCAATCAAAGCCTAGAAGTAAAAGGACTTCATCAAACTAAGTGAAGAAATCTGTAACTCCCTCCATTCTCTCCTTTACACTTGATCTTTACTTCATCATCCTAATCAAGACTTAACCCCAAAACTAGACCAAGGCCAGACCTAAAGAGGGCTTTCAAAGAGACCCTGACCTGGATCACCTACTAATTCATCTCAACTCAAGGAGACCATTCAATCCCAATGAGCTCTCTGACAACTCCCCAACGCAAAGATTAATAGCCAAGACCTAAACGACTACGCCAGGAAGACTAACCCCAAAAAACAAAAAGTAGGGGTCCTCATTTGCAATGGGGCAATGTGTGAATACGTCACAACAAAAACCAATCCACCATTTTTGAAGACAGGGAGGTTCAATACCGACAAATATGAACACTTTGGTAAAGTAATATCTAGGGCATAAAAAAACAAGAATCAAAATAGCAAACGACATATTCTGCTTTATTCATCAACAGAGTTTAAAAATTTATAGATATCACTGACTTCAACAGCATCCTCTAATTTTGTTAATTATGCCGACTGTTAATTCAGTTAATTGGAAACTAATAAGAAGAAAAGAAACTAACTTGTTATTGAAACATGTTTAGATATTTATTGCCACAAACATATTTCAATTATGAATTACTTTCTAAACTCTCTCTTAACGAATAATTGAATTCTGATAGACTCTAACATATCTCTTTATAGTACAAACTTTATCTGCCTAATGACTTAGTGAATACATCAGTCATGTCATTTGTGTTATAATACTGTAGCACTATTTCTTGTAATTAATTTTTTTTCTTTTACAAAATGATTTTGAGTTCCAATGTGTTTTGATTGTGCATGATAAACTGAATTGTTTGTCAATTGATTGAACTTTTATTGCCACATTTGATTACAATTGGTCCTTGCTTTTGTTTAATATCTTCAACAATTCACCTTAGTCAAATTACTTCACAAATAGTACTTCACAGTGCTTTGGATTTAGCTGTGTAAAAGAGATGAAAATAGTTGATTGCTTCTTGTTGCTCCAAGAAACAATGTTTGATCCTATGTTGAATGTATAACTAGTTGTTTACAATCATATAGATCACTTGCCCAATCAGAATCCATATAACCTATCAACTCAACATTCAAATGGTCAATATATCAATACAAAAATTTATGGTACCCTATAGGCATCAAATAAATCTCTTTGTTGCTTTTCAATGAGTCTCAGGTGGTTTAGCCATGAATTGGCTAAGTATGCTGACTAAATATGCAGTATCAAGTTTGATTGTGGTTAAGCGGTTAAAAATTCCAACCATCTATGATCTATCTATACAAAGTCCCATTTACATCCGTAGTACCATTATCAATCAAAAAATTAACAATTTGTTCTAATAGAGTAGATATTTCTTTACAATCTTGTATATTAAACCTCTGGATCAGTTTCTTTGCATACTTAATTTGAGTAATCAAATTCTTACCCTCTTGTCTCCATACTTAATTCTTAAACAATAATAAATTTCTCCAAAGATTCTTCATTTCAAATGCATCTAATAGATCCCTTTTGATTTCATTGATCAACTCAATAGCACTTCCTATTATATTTAAGTCATCTACGTAAGGTGAAATCAAAACAAGATTCTCGTTCATTTTTTTTATTTACACATTTGGATCTTTCTTATTCTTGATAAACTCTTGTTGCAGGATGAAAATATCAATTTTATCATACCATGATTTGAGACCATACAAAACTTTCTTTAACATGCATACCAAAAGCTCTTTTCCTTTCTCTACAAAGCCTTAAAGTTGAACAAGATAGATTTCTTTTTAAAACCACAATTAAAAAATGTTGACTCAACATTTGTTTGATGTAGATTCTAATTAAACTTAGTAGCAAGTGGAATCATAAGTCTAATAGTATTCAGTTTAGCTATAGGTGCAAATGTATCTTCGTCTTTGTAATCTATTCATTTCATTTGCGTAATCTTTCACAACCAATCTAGCTTTGAATTTTTCAATACTAACATCAACTTCAAACTTAGTTTGAAACACCCATTTAGAGTCCATAGGAATTTTATTTGCAGGTAATTTAGATAGTTCCCAAGTGCCATTATCCATAACTGGGTAATATTCTTCCTCCATAGCATTGCATTCTTTATGAGTTCATCTACACTCATTACTTGAGCCATTATAACATAGTCGTTATGCCTGATTGGTGCCTTGATTTGCCTCACTTATCTTCTCAATGCTTCGTTGTTGGACGAAGTGTTAGTCCCAACCGGTACTGAGAGGGGAGGGGTGAATCAGTACTTTACCGGTTTTACCAATTGAAACTTTTACTTTAAGTTTAAACTAATTTACCATTCACCAATGTAAACATTTACTGCAGAAGATTAAGCATACACGAAAAGATAGACAATGACATACAAATTTATCTCGTGGAAACCCAATAGGGAGAAAACCACGGCGTGAGTAGGAACTCACAAAATTTGTACTCTTCTGGAGTATGCCCAGTTAAGAGCCATCCTTGTTAGGAGATTACAAAGACACTGTTAGGTGCCACCTGGTTAAGGGATTTTGAACAAGGTCGGTTAGTGCCTTTACCCTGTTAAAGGTAGTCTGGTTAAAGGACTTAGAACATCAATGAAGATATCACCCGGTTAAGGGATTTTTACAATGGGACCTATTAAAGTCCACCCAGTTAAGGGATTTATGTTGCAGTTGTTAAAAAGCAATAGATGGATGGTTTGCTAAAATTGCTACTCATTAGCCTGGTCAGATCACACTGAAGAATCACACTAAATCTGCATCGGTTGTGTCTGTTCTGCACAACTCTGATTTCTTGAATGCACTATCAACTCTGCCTTCTGCCGATTTGTTGATCCTTGAATATGACATTGCCGGTCCTCTGTCACTTGAGTCACCACTCTGTGCAACTCCACTCTACCGATCTTCTGTCATTCGGCTCTGCAGTCTCTTAAACTCCCCCTGTGTCCACTTTCACATTATCTTCACTCACCTTGACAACAACCATCTCAAGAATGAGATATGTGTATTTATAGACACTCTAGTCTATCGCCAACTTTCCTTCCAAAAAACACCTTTCAAAATTTTGTTGCCAAGCCTTAAATTACGCCTCTAAAATCATGCAAGAATCTCTGTCAATATAGTCGAACATGCCGATAAGTCCGTCGGTTGCCTGGAGAAGACTCCCGATTTAGCTGGATGTAACTGAACGTTACCAGTCTGTCGGTTACCGACTCTTCCGGTGTACCGATCAAAACCTGTCTAGCCGGTTTCCTCTTGTATACCGGTCTGTTCTTTGCTTAGCTGGTGAGCCTCTTCTGTGCCGATCTACTCACCACTACCCAATCTTCTTACTGTTTGCCGGTCTACTCATTGCTTGTCGGTCTACTCACTGTCGATGGACTGTGAAGACTAAAGAGATGATGTTGCCAACAATGACAACCATACCATTTACCGGTCATACAAAACAGTATCAGAATGCCAACACGAAGTAGCTTCACCTTCTCTTGTTTCATGCCTACATTGATCATAAGTTTGCTGATCTGCAATGTACGTACTCTCAATATCTTCTTTAAGAAGTTTCCATGAAGTAATACTATTTTCCTTTTCTCCCTCTTCAATATCATCTACTTATTCATGAAATATAACATCTCTACTAGCAAACACTTTATGAGTAGTAGGATTATACATTTTTCAGACCTTATGATTAGCATGATTAGCATAATAACTAATAAAAATATATTTGATTGACTTTGCATCAAGTTTTGTTCTATTTTCTTTTACACAATGACAAAATGCGTTACTCCAAAAAATTCTCTAATGACTACTGATAGGTTTAGTAACAATGAAAGCCTTATAGGGAATTTTATTTTCTAGATACTTCATCTTCTATTCAAGAAATATGCCAATGTACTAACTACTTCAGCCCACAAATTGTTAGGGAGATTCTTTCTCTGATTATGAGAAACTGTTTATTGTTTATTAATATCGTTTTCTTTACAATACTTCACGAAAAACTTTTCATACAAATTCTTTAGAAACATAATTCTATGTGTCTGTAATTTCATACAAAACTTCACCAACATAGGAAGGGATATCTCGTATGAGTGAGATGATTGAATCCTTTACAAACATGTGTAAGAGAATTTTAGCTTTAGATTCTCTTTTCTCCGAATTTTGAATAACAGTTTGAGACATAATGGGTTTAGCCTATGTACCATTTACAATGGACCACACATTGTACCCTTCCATTAGAATTTGCATCTTAAACTTTCAATTAGCGTAATTTGTGTCATCTAATTTATTTGATTTAATTAGATATCAGTGTAGTAAATTTAATAGATTTAATTGGATATGAGTAAAAAACCTTAATAGCCCCTTTGTATATTAAGCTTACACTTGATGGTAAGATTCTCACCCAAACAAAATCAGAATGTTGATCACACAAGGCTTACATAGATTGCAATTTTTTTTTGGCACAAGTCAGCCTGAACGTGGCAGCTTCACAACTTTAGAGCATTCCATACATAAGCTCCTCTATTTCTAATTATGGCTCCTTTGAACATAAGTAACAAGTCACTTTTATTGGGTTCTACAACGTCCTTATCTGTTGTTTGCAGCAACGTACAAAACAAACCACAAACTTTTGTTCGATATGGTAGTTCTTGACTGAGCCTTCTTAGCATACTCAAAACCTCATCATAGATGCCTCCCTTTGAGAATCTCCTCCACAACTAATGGGATGCAGCTTTCAAATTTTCATGCAAACTAAAATGAATGTTTGACAATAGGAAAGAGTTATTAAAAGAGATTAAACAATTAGAAGATATATACAATACAATGAATCATATGGTTCACTATTAAAGATTATAATCTAAACAAGACAAGACAATATTTTCTATTCGCTGTTACAACAGAATACAAAGTCTACACTCATTTATTTTTACAGATGCCACGAGCTTCAAACCCTACCCTTTGTTTTCAGCCTCAATATAACAAAAAAGAGATCTTGGTACCCTTCCTCCATCCTTGGACAAGATGGAGAGCCCGCTACAACTTCTGTCCTCGAAGGGGATCCGTTGACATTTTAATTTTATCGCTCTCCTTGTTTCTTGTATGAGCAAACTCTGCACCATGCTCCATATAAAATATTTCTCAAACATCACATGGAACAACAATGCAACTATAACTAGAATTCAGAAATTCAATAAAGTTCTTTCGAGTAGCCAGTACCAGTCCCATCCAAGAACATATATGTTTTAGCAGCGGTGTGTAGAACATGGCACTACTTGCAAGATCCTTGATCTTAGGCAGGGGCATATAACCAGTGTGATTGCACAAGGCTGCAATGCCAATAGATAAAACTAAATGTGGTTCTACAACAACCACCAAATGTTCCCTAGAAAACCAATGGCGTGAATCATATAGGTCATGCCAGATGATTGTATTTTTTTTCGGTTTCCACCATCGAGAAACTTTAGTCTGACCATAGCAAAAAATTGTAATCATTGGGCATGTTGGAAGTGGATTGACTCTGAGAGGGGGGGTGAATCAGAGTCAATAATCAATTTAACTCTCTTTAATTTTTTCTTACTTTGGAAAACTCTTTTAACACACATATGACACACTAACTTGTATCGAAGCATGCATTTCTGATTAAACAATATATATAATTGAGTAATCTTGATATGCTTCTTATTGAACTTGTCAAAGCATCAAATTATGACTGGTAGAATTAATTAAAAAAACAAAGTGACCAGCATAAAGAATTAAAATTTTGTAGAACAACAATGAAGCATAAATAAATATATCAGAGCATTCATCTAATGGAACACATAAAGTGGATTAGCACACAACACAGATTTTCATGAGTGGAAAACCCTCTTGGGGTAGAAAAACCACTCGATAAAAGAATATTTTATTATCTCAAGAAGCACCCACTCCTTACACTGTATTTAGAAGTCTCAAACTTCAAGGAGCACCGACCCCTATGTCACAAATGATATCAAGAAAATATCTCCAATTACGAGCATTGATAAATTCAGAAGTGCATCATATTATGCAACTCTCAACTTGTCAATCACTGAACAAGATTAATACAAAAGATGGTCTATCACCGCCATCTCTATTTTTTTATTTTTTTTTGTTACACCCTATTATATTCAAGAGATCTATCCTTCATCAAGCAAAACCAACTAACAAAACTTCTTCCTTGACCACGCTCCAAAATCAGGTTCCCAAACTGTAATACGGGTTTTATAGAACTGAATCACAACCAGAATAAAACTGTTTTGTGTGTTCATCCTTGAGTAGGGTTACCAAACCCTAACTTAGGTTGGAGTTAATAAAAATTTATCACCAAAATAAATGTACTGCATAGGATCTCTTTAGAAATACTTCTTTCCTTTTCCCAATTTTTGTTTCAAAAAAAAATTACTTGTGATTATTTCTTTGGAAGAATATAGTAGCAAGAAAGATATTTTTAATCTTTGCATTTTTTATAACTGGAAAAATACTCGGGACCATCTTTTTCATTTTTTTAAAAATAGAAGAGTAAACACTTTTATCTTTCTATTTTTTTTTCTTCTTTCACTTCCATTTTACTTTTTACCCTTCATGGTTTGACAAGAGAAAACACTTTTATTTTTCTTTCTTTTTTTCTTTCACTTCCTTTTTTACTTTTTACCCCTCACGGTTTCACAAAACATACTGCAAAAATAACAATTTGACAATTTGATGCTAAAACAATTGCGAGAAATCCCCACAAAATTAGCCATAAAATATTACCATCTGAAGCATTCATACCTGTAGATTATTAAATCAAAAAATACCACAATGCGAATTTGAAGAACCACTGGTCACTGAACCTACCTTCTTCTCTTCCACAAAAAGTTTCACTATCAATGAATACCAAAAATTAATCTCCTTACAACTGTCCACTATTCATAGAGATAAAGCTATATAGTCACCAAAACCTTTTTGTCATCAAGGACAATGCAGCATAACAAAGGTAACAAACTCCCCCTTTGTCCTTGATGGCAAAAACTGAACCATCATAAAACTGAACCATCATTAACTGCTAGAAACAACATCATGATACCATAAATACCACCTGAGTAAACTGCCAATTAATTTGTGAAACCTTAGAACAACCTGTAATTCCAACTATCTGTGAAACTCAGAATAACCTGTAATTCCAACTGTGAAACTTTAGAATAACCTGTAAGAACAACTGTCTTCTCCCCCTTTTTGTCTCAAGGACAAAGGGAAAAACTTGGGGAGAGTGATGCTCCCCCTCATAGAATGCAAGATATTAAGCAAGAATAGATTGAGAGATAACTCCCAACCTGTTTCTGAAATGTTCAAATACTTCTTTAGATAGAGCCTTTGTGAAAATGTCAGCCACTTGTGCCTGGGAAGGCACATATAAAAGTTGAAATTCATTAGCTAACACCTGTTCACGTAGAAAATGTAACTTTATTGCAACATGTTTAGTGCGTGAGTGCATAATAGGATTTTTAGAAAGATTTATGGCACTAGTGTTATCACAAAAAATAGAGATTGGCTTGTTTACTGTAATACCCATATCAACAAGTTGATAAGACATCCAGATTAATTGGGTACAACAAGCTGTTGCGGCAATATACTCAGATTTTGCAGTTGATAAAGTGACACATTCTTGCTTTTTGCTATGCCAGGCAACAAGACGATCTCCTAGGAAGAAAGCTGCACCACTGGTGCTTTTTCTATCATCTACACAGCCAGCCCAGTCAGCATCCGTAAAACCAACAAGAGTAAAATCATTATTTCGTGGATACCATAAACCATAGTCTAAAGTACCTTGAATGTACTTTAAAATTCTTTTCACAGCTATCAAATGAGATTGTTTAGGGGCAGATTGAAATCGTGAAACCAAACAGACTGCATGCATTAAATCAGGCCTAGATGCAGTTAAATAAAGTAAGCTGCCTATCATTGATCTATACTCAGATTGATTGACTTTAGGTGAGTCATCTGCCTTGGTTAATTTACAGCTAGTCTCCATTGGAGTACTAACAGGTTTGCAATCTATCATATTAAACTTCTTTAGCATTTCTTTTGCATATTTGGTTTGTGATAAAAAAAATGCCTTGTTCAAGCTGCATTACTTGAAGACCAAGAAAGAAGGTTAATTCACCCAACATGGACATTTCAAATTCAGATTCCATGAGTTTTGAAAATTTTTTGGATAAAGAATCATTATTTTAGCCAAAAATGATATCATCCACATAGACCTCAACAAGTAAAATATCATTACCTTCAACTTTGACATATAAGTTACTGTCAACTCCACCTTTAGTAAATCCATTTGCTGTAAGGTGAGCATCTAACCTGGAGTACCAAGCTCTTGGAGCTTGTTTAAGACCATATAGAGCCTTTTTCAACCTGTATACATAATCAGGTTTATCTGCAGAGACAAACCCTTCTGGCTGTTCCATATATACCTCTTCATCAAGATAACCATTTAGGAATGCTGTTTTAACATCCATTTGATAAATTTTAAAATTTTTATAACAGGAGTATGCCAGAAATATTCGTATTGACTCTAGCCTAGCAACAGGTGCAAATGTTTCACCAAAATCTACACCTTCTTGCTGTGCATAGCCTTTACACACAAAGCGTGCTTTATTCCTAACAACTTTACCAGATTCATCAAGTTTATTTCTGAAAATCCATTTACCCCCTATAACATTTTTATCATTTGGTCTAGGCACTAGTTCCCAGGTTTTATTCTTTTCTATTTGATTGATTTCATCTTGCATTGCATTCAGCCAACAATCATTAATAAGAGCTTCAGAAACAGACTTAGGTTCAAAATCAGTTACCAGACAGTAATGCTCAGCCATTTGAGCTTGTTCACCAATTCTTGCTCTTCTCCTAGTCAAGATTCCTGCATCTATTTCACCAATAATTTGACTTTGAGGATGTCTTTTAGTAATGATTCTAGAGGGTGTATGTAAAAGATTTTCTGCTTTAGGACTTGATGGAGGACTCTTCTCATTTGTAATTTCTACTTCAGCAGATTTAGAAACTTGTTCCAGTCTTATTGGTATATCCTCTTCAACATCCTGCATACCATCACTTAGAAAGAATTGCTCATCAAATCTTACATTAACAGTTTCAACAATTTTGTTCAATCTATTATTGAAACACCTATAAGCTTTGCTATGAGTAGAATATCCAAGAAATATACCCTCATCAGTCTTAGCATCAAAGCTTCCTAGATTCTCTTCATCTCTTTTTATATAACACTTGCACCCAAAAATCTTGAAATACTTAATTGAAGCAGCTTTACCATACCAGAGTTCATAAGGAGTAAAAGTAGATTTTACCCTAATTTGCACACGATTCAGAATATAAACAGCTGTGTGAACAGCTTCTTTCCAATATCTGTCTGGCAGATTTGCCTCATTAAGCATTGTGGGAGCCATCTCTTTGACTGTTCTGTTTTTCCTCTCAACCACCCCATTTTGTTGAGGTGTTCGAGCAGCACCATACTGTCTTTTAATGCCATGTTTTTCACAATAATCAACAAATTCCTGTGATGTAAATTCACCACCCTTGTCTGATCTTAAACCTTTAAGTTTTAAATCAGTTTCACGTTCAACCATTTTCCTAAAAATTTTAAATCTGTCAAATGCTTCAGATTTATGTTTGAGAAAAGTGACCCATACCATTCTTGTATAATCATCCACAAAGAGCATGAAGTATTTTTCACCATTGATGGATTGTGTCCTTGTTGGACCACATAAATCTGTATGAACAAGTTGTAAAGGACTAGTAGAAGAGTGTTCTTTAGATTTAAAAGATACTTTTGTCTATTTACCTTTCAAACACTCTTTGCACACAATATTTAATGGTTTGCTCAAGATGGGTAAACCTCTGACATTCTGGTTCTTGCTGATTCGAACTAGATTATCAAAGTTTACATGTCCCAAGCGCTTGTGCCATAACCAGTTTTCTTCTACTTGACCCATAAGACACATACCTACATTATTTTCATAATCTGTGGAGTCAAGTAAATTGTAAACATTCCCAATAGTCCTCAAACCAGTAGCAACAATTTTACCAGATTTATTTTTGATAGCACAACCTTGAGAACTAAAAGATACATTATAACCACTGTCACAAATTTGACTGACACTCAACAAATTGTGTTTTAATCCTTCAACAAAATAAACATCATGAATAGGAGTGTCATCATTTAGCAGTAATGTGCCTTTACCTCTGACAAAGGCTCCTGAATTATCACCAAATCTTACAAAACCTCCATCAAAGTTTTCAAAATGAAGGAATTTATTTCTGTCTCCTGTCATATGGTGTGAACAGCCACTGTCCAACACCCACAATGACTTTTTACTTGAAAGAAATGCAGTTTGCACTATCATAGACTGTTCAGAACTAGGGACAAACTTTGGTTTCCACACCTTATGAATTTTTTCCTTTGACTTGCATTGAGAAGAAGTATGTCCAAAGAAGTTACACTTAATGCACTTCACAGTATTTGGAAAACCAGAGGCTTGATTATGTCCAAACATAGAAGTTCTATGTTGCAAAAATCTGCAAGTGTTAACCTTATGGCCAAACTTGTTACAGTAAAAACAGTAACCATGAAAGAACCCAAACCTAAAAGGAGTCATTCTGTTGTAGGCCTGAAATTGTTTTTTGTTTGCAAGTTTAGTAATTTGTTTTGATGATTCAGCACTATCAAAACCTATACCTGTCAAATTCTTGCATTGTTTTTGTTTGCTTAAGATTTCATTCAAATGCAAGGTACTTTCATACTGCTCAATCTGCTTATGTAAAGAACTACTTTGCTGTTCCAAAATGTTAACTTTCAATTCACTATCAGCAAGTAAGACTTTCAGATCCTCAACTATTTGCTTTGAATCTTTTAATTCAATTTGTAAAATCTGTTTTTCACTTTCATGAGAAGCTACAAGTTTCTTAAACCTTTTGATTTCTTTGAGAGCACACAGTAACTCTCCTTCAAGATCAATTTCACCTTGATCTACTGATATGTTATTTAAATCTTTCTTTGAGGAAGTTTCTATTGCAGCCATAAACAAGGTTTCATCACCTTCACAAGGTGAGTCATCTGAATCATTTTCAGAATCTTCTTTAATAAAAAGACTCTTCTTTTTCTGAAAAGGATTGAATTTCTTTTTAGAGTTCCATTTTTTCATTTTGAATACTTTTTCTAGTTTTTCTTCTTCATTATTTTGATCACTCAGGGGACATTGAGCAGCAAAGTGCCCAGCTTTGCCGCAATTAAAACATTTGAAGGGTAATTTTCCCTTATACTTCTTTTTTAACTTTCTAACTAGCAAAGCTTCTATAGCATCTGAAAGTTCAGACTCACTATCTAGTTCCTCCTTCTTTTCTACTTTAAATGCAGTTTCTTTAGAACTAGAAGGATTACTACCTATCCTCATTTCATAGGCTGTGAGTATGCTTTGTAGGCTGTCAAGAGACATAGTTGAAAAGCTTTTCTTTTCTTCTAAAGTTGACACCTTAGTTTCAAATTTAGGAATTTAAGTTCTAATAACCTTTCTGACAACATCTTTTTCATCAACATTTTCACCAAGACCCCTTCTTGAATTCACAACTTCATCAATTCTAAGAAAATAATTTGCAATAGTCTCATCTTCTTTCATTCTCAATGACTCAAACTGATTCTTGAGTGTGAGAATTTTAGATTCTTTGACCTTTGCATCACCTTGATAAATAGTTTCAAGCTTGCTCCATATTTCATGAGCAGATGCACAATGCATAACTTTAACAAACACATCCTTGGTAAGACCACACAAGAGAGCATGTTTTGCTCTAGCATTTAACTCATACTGAGATTTAGCATCAGGATCTGAAGGAATAGCATTAGGAACAACATATTTTGTGATAACAATGTTCCACACATTTACATCAATAGAGATCAAGTACGTTTCCATTCTGATCTTCCAAAACACATAATCTGTGCCATCAAAAAGGGGAGCTCTTGAAAGAGAGGCACCTTCTTGTGAATAAGCCATGACAAGACTTCCAAAAGACCAGGAACAATCCCTAGGATAGACCTAAAAGATGGGACCCTATGCTCTGATACCACTTGTTGGAAGTGGATTGACTCTGAGAGGGGGGGGGGGTGAATCAGAGTCAATAATCAATTTAACTCTCTTTAATTTTTTCTTACTTTGGAAAACTCTTTTAACACACATATGACACCCTAACTTGTATCGAAGCATGCCTTTCTGATTAAACAATATATATAATTGGGTAATCTTGATATGCTTCTTATTGAACTTGTCAAAGCATCAAATTATGACTGGTAGAATTAATTAAAAAAACAAAGTGACCAGCATAAAGAATTAAAATTTTGTAGAACAACAATGAAGCATAAATAAATATATCAGAGCATTCATCTAATGGAACACATAAAGTGGATTAGCACACAACACAGATTTTCATGAGTGGAAGACCCTCTTGGGGTAGAAAAACCACTCGATAAAAGAATATTTTATTATCTCAAGAAGCACCCACTCCTTACACTGTATTTAGAAGTCTCAAACTTCAAGGAGCACCGACCCCTATGTCACAAATGATATCAAGAAAATATCTCCAATTACGAGCACTGATAAATTCAGAAGTGCATCATATTATGCAACTCTCAACTTGTCAATCACTGAACAAGATTAATACAAAAGATGGTCTATCACCGCCATCTCTATTTTTTTTATTTTTTTTTGGTTACACCCTGTTATATTCAAGAGATCTATCCTTCATCAAGCAAAACCAACTAACAAAACTTCTTCCTTGACCACGCTCCAAAATCAGGTTCCCAAACTGTAATACGGGTTTTATAGAACTGAATCACAACCGGAATAAAACTGTTTTGTGTGTTCATCCTTGAGTAGGGTTACCAAACCCTAACTTAGGTTGGAGTTAATAAAAATTTATCACCAAAATAAATGTACTGCATAGGATCTCTTTAGAAATACTTCTTTCCTTTTCCCAATTTTTGTTTCAAAAAAAAATTACTTGTGATTATTTCTTTGGAAGAATATAGTAGCAAGAAAGATATTTTTAATCTTTGCATTTTTGATAACTGGAAAAATACTCGGGACCATCTTTTTCATTTTTTTAAAAATAGAAGAGTAAACACTTTTATCTTTCTATTTTTTTTTCTTCTTTCACTTCCATTTTACTTTTTACCCTTCATGGTTTGACAAGAGAAAACACTTTTATCTTTCTTTCTTTTTTTCTTTCACTTCCTTTTTTACTTTTTACCCCTCACGGTTTCACAAAACATACTGCAAAAATAACAATTTGACAATTTGATGCTAAAACAATTGCGAGAAATCCCCACAAAATTAGCCATAAAATATTACCATCTGAAGCATTCATACCTGTAGATTATTAAATCAAAAAATACCACAATGCGAATTTGAAGAACCACTGGTCACTGAACCTACCTTCTTCTCTTCCACAAAAAGTTTCACTATCAATGAATACCAAAAATTAATCTGCTTACACCTGTCCACTATTCATAGAGATAAAGCTATATAGTCACCAAAACCTTTTTGTCATCAAGGACAATGCAGCATAACAAAGGTAACAGGGCAACCTTGTTGGAATATGGTAATTTCTCCCGCATGCAAGAAAGATCTACCACCATGCAACCACTGCCACCGTGAGCTCAGGTTCCACCGTCGGTTCAAACATGCATTTGGAGTTAGTTCATTTACATGCACCGAACATGTAGTATCGGGCAAGAAACTCATGAATAAGTTACTAGATAATTAGCATGCATGCAAGTAGAGAGTTAGGTTTAGTTAGCAATCTGTTATGATCACCATGCACTATAAAAGATATGCAGTTAGATGATTAGTTTTGCATGTTATGCCCACCATCGGTGCTAGTAAGTTAGGTTGCATGTAAATTAGTTCTTTATGCAGATTTACGTAAGAACTCCAAGACTATTTGTTAGATTCCTATTAATAGAGGCAATTTTACAAGCAATAAAAATTATATTGTTGGTGCTGCAGCACATCAATTTCTGTGTTCATATTTTTGTGTGTTTATGATCTAATTGTTAATTTCTTCTGTGTATACATATCTCCATCCACACCTTCAAAGTGGTATCAGAGCCAGACGATGGAGGAATGAGAATTATAAGATTGCAGATCTGTTGAAGTCTTGTAGATGCTAAAGAGAAGAGGCATAGAAGCTTAAACTGTCGGCAAAGTTTTTAGGGCTCGCAGAAGCCACAAAGCGTGTTGTGATTGAAGTCAAAAAAGGGAGTAGATCGCTGTAAGGAAATTGCTGTCTGTGGAAGGAGCCGATAGAGGCCAAAGATTGTCCATCACCAAGCTAAGTGTTGAAGAGGCATCGGGTCAAAAGGAATTTGTAAAGGAAGAGGATTGGAGAAAGGGGTGAATCGCCAGATTAAAGATTCGTATGATAAGCAAGATTGCAGAATTAAGAAGATCGCTGACCAGACAAAGGAAATCACAGAATAAGAGTGAGGCCGCAGCCTTGTGGAGATCATTTGTCAAAAGGAAATGCCAGTTAAAAGATTTATCATTGCTCGTATTGGAGGATTTTCAGATTGATCGCTGCCCTTTGCGAAGATTGCAAGACCAGCCGCAGAGATTAAAAGATGAGACCACTAAATATCACAGAAGTTTGAAATTGTAAGTTGATGTTTTTTTTCTGAAGTATTCATATCAAATAAGTCACAGTGTTTTATTAATGAGAAGGTTGTAGCACTATGTAGAATTTCTATTAAAGGGGATCCCACAGGCATAAGAAGACTATTGAAGTTTTAAGGTAATAGATCTTAAAAGTTTGCCAGTTATTGGAGTGTCAATGGAAAGAATACAGTTTTGAAGACAGTGATAGTGAAAAAGCTGGGGTTCTGAAGTCTAAAGACATTGGAGAAAAGAAAGAAAGAGATCAGAAAGTAAATTGAAGATTGAAAAAGATCCTGAAGAGCTTAGAGGTTTAGAGAAATTTGATGCTGAAGTAGAAGACCCAAATCAGATTGTGGGTAATGTGAGAAAATTGTGATAGTAGTCGCGATCAGAAAGAGGAAATCTTGCAGAAGCAAGAAGCAATGTTTAGTTTTTTGTGGTCATCTGAAACCGCTTGTATGCGAAATTTGTGGTCAGTTAGAAACCATTTAGTGTGATAGTTCGTGGTAACCCAAAACCACTTCAGATTTGTATTGGTTAGGGATAAGGCACGAGATCCCAAGGTGATCCTGAAAAAGAGAAAGAAGATGATGAGATAAAGTGTGTGTTTGAAGTCAAACTAGAGAAAAGAGATCACAGCCAGCAAGAGATGGAAGATTATGGCAAAGTGGAAGTTGGTCCAGCTGTAGCTGAAGTAGTAAAGAAAGTTTCTAGTTTAATGTTAGAAGACAAGGAGGAAGATTGTGGCTAGTAAAAAACCACCACGAAAAGTAAGATAAAAAAGATCTAGGAAGATCAAGAGGAGCTCTAATAGTTGGAGGAAGTCAAATTTTGAAAGGAATGATCTGAAGATCAAGAAATGGTTACAAGTTGGTTACAAGTTATCAGACAAAGAAAATATTGGAGAGAAAGTCAGAAGACTTGGTTAATGGATATCAGAAAGAGACAAAAGAAAAGACTGTAGTCACTAGAAAGGGAATTGAGTGCTGAAGCATTCATAGTAAAACTTAAGGGAGAGTTCGTTAAAACTTCATTAGAAACAAGTGAAAGGTCCGAAGACAAAGAATGAGAGAGAAGAAGACAGCAGTAGCAATTGCGGTTGAAATTAGGGGGGAATGTTGGAATATGGTAATTTTTCTTGCATGCAAGAAAGATCTACCACCATGCAACCACTGCGACCATGAGCTCAGGTTCCACCGGCGGTTCTACCATACATTTGGAGTTCATTTACATGCACCGAACATGTAGTATCAGGCAAGAAACTCATGCATAGGTTACTAGATAATTAGCATGCATGCAAGTAGAGAGTTAGGTTTAGTTAGCAATCTGTTATGATCACCATGCACTATAAAAGATATGCAGTTAGATGATTAGTTTTGCATGTTATGCCCACCATCGGTGCTAGTAAGTTAGGTTGCATGTAAATTAGTTCCTCATGCAGATTTATGTAAGAACTCCAAGATTATTTGTTTTTTGTTTTTTTTAAATAATGCCTGGTAAACTTTTTAACGTGACTTGCGATGCTAGCATGACACGCCCTCCAGCTCCATGTGAAACGCTTTTGACCCGGACCTATGAACCGGTGAGGCCACAACTGGGGGACCTCATCCCCACACTTCAGTTGTTCAAACCTACGAGCACAACGATCCAGCGAAGACACAAGGCCTGGGAGCACAATGGCCCAGCAGGGGTTTGAACCTTGGTGGCCGCTTCACCAATGAAGTGTTTTAACCGCGACACTACATGTCCGAAGACAAAAAGACTATTTATTAGATTCCTATTAATAGAGGCAATTTTACAAGCAATAAAAATTATATTGTTGGTGATGCAGCACATGAATTTTTGTGTTCATATTTTTGTGTGTTTATGATCTAATTGTTAATTTCTTCTGTGTATCCATATCTCCATCCACCCCTTCAAACCTGTCTCAAAAGCCACACGAACAAATCTATCTAAAACAGGTTTCCCTCAATTTGCAAAACTTGAATTTGAGAAGGAAGAAACTCCTCTACTTATCCATTACTCAAAGACATCAATTGCACCCCCCAAAAGCTTCTTGCTCTTAAATTTCTTTTTGAGATTCTGTTGCAAGCATTGTTTAGAATTATTTTCTTCAACTACTTCTCCAGAAGATTTTGTCTCTACAGTAGTTTTCATTATAACCCTCGACGTTTTGAAAGGCCTTGGCGTCCTTACACAAAACCCTTGAAAAGCCATCTGAATTTATACAATTGTTATATATTTATCCATAGCGGGCACCTCCATTGAATGAGAAGTCCTCATGATTTAAAATCATCACCTGTAGAGATGATTTCTTTTGAAGGCACACATTCTTTCACCGATTTCCCTAGTTTAGATAAACTTGGCATTACCCTTTCATTGAAAACGACATCGTTGCTACAAGTGAATTGTTTTAAAACTGGATCATACAACTTATAGCCATATGTCTTATCTTCGTATCTGATAAAAATACACCGTTTCGATTTCACTTTCAACTTGATTCTTTCTTCTTGTGAAACGGAACAAAAATTTCACACCCAAACATCCGTAGATGACAGTATGAGATTCTTTTTTCCAACCACTTCTCTGCCAAAATTTCAAAATCCAACCAAAAGATGGAATCCAATTGATTAAGTATATTGCCATGTTGAGAGTCTCAACCCAAAAAAAATTTCCAAAATAGTCCTATTTATCCTCTCAGCTGCACTATTTTCTTGAGGTGCAAAAGGAACAATTTTAATCCCTTTAATGTCATGTTCTACAAAGAACTGATCAAACTCTAATGAAGAAAGTTCAATTCCATTATCCATTTTTAAGCATTTAATTTTATAGTCAGATTATTTTTCTACAAGTTCTTTAAAAAAATTAATGAATATGGTAAACACGTCACATTTTGTTTTTAGCATATAAACCCCAACTTTTCTTCTGTTATCATCTAGAAAAGTAACAAAGAAATTAGACCAATAAATTGATGTAATGTGTGGAAGCAAAGATATATGAACGCATGAGCTCCAAAGGTCTTGTCTTCTTGTCATGTTCCTTGGTAGAGAAGATGATCCTCCTTTATTTTTCGTATATACAATACTCCCACATCTCCAAATCCATCAATTTCAG
This sequence comes from Cryptomeria japonica, assembly GCF_030272615.1. NCBI lineage: Eukaryota > Viridiplantae > Streptophyta > Pinopsida > Cupressales > Cupressaceae > Cryptomeria > Cryptomeria japonica. The sequence continues at coordinate 49,504,133 of NC_081407.1, read as the reverse complement.
TCCCAATTTTTGATATTTTTTGTGCAAAATCTCAAGGCCTTGCTTGCTCATGTGACTAAGCCTTTTGTGCCAAAGCTTTGTGTTACCCTCTACAACTATCATTGCATCTCCAACTTCAGTGTGAGTTTCTTGCACATATTGGGTGTTTAATTTTTTGCCTCTAGAAATTACCGAGGCTTCTTTCGTCACTTGTAGTGTACTTGATTCGAAAGTGACTCTACATCCTTGAGAATCTAATTTCCTAACTAAAATCACGTTTCTTTTGAGTTGAGGGATAAATCTAACATCTCATAGCAACCAGCTATTCCCATTTTTTAGTTTCAACAAAATATCCCCTTTGCAACAATATCACAAGATTTATTATCACCAAGATAAATCTTACCGAAATCATTACTTTGATAGTTTTTGAAATACTCCTTGCACAAAGTCGCATGAAATGATGCTCCCAATTCAAGCACTCAAACATTTGTCGTAGATCCTCCTAGAGTTAGAATAAGAGCACCTGCATCATCTTCATATATTGCATTTGAACTTCATTTTTTTTTGGCTGCTTTTTAGCCTTCTTGAATGACCAACAATTTCTTTTGATGTGACCCTACTTGCCACAATACTAGCAACCACTATCTCTACCTCTTGACTTCGATCTCTTGTCGGATTTTGATCTCCCTTTCTAGTTATACTTTCCTCTTTCTTTTGATCTCTCACTATTGCTGATTATCAAAGTGTCTCCCGATGAATTTCCTTGATTCTTCCTCCTCGTATCCTCACTTAGAAGAGTCCCAACAACATCATCAAATTTTAATACCCTTCCTTTCTTGTCAAACATCTAGTTGTTGATAGGCATAACAACTTCCTTGCTATTGGGCAGAGATCACAACAACTTCCCAGGTATTTCATCATCCAATTTTATGCTCGTGAAAATTAATTGGTTGATCAATTAGTTTAAATTCATTTAAATGGTTTGACACGATTCCACCTTCCTTCATCTTCAAATTGTATAACTTCTTCATTAGAAAAAAATTGTTTGATACAAAAGCCATTTCATACATATTTAATAAATGATCCCAATTACCTTTCGTCATGTTCTCCATTGTAACATTAAATAGCACATTGCTAGGGAGGGAAAGAATTATTGTTGCTACCACCTTCTAGTCTAATTTCTCCCACTCTTGATTGGAAATTGTAGTTGGCTTCTTCGCTTTTCCTTCTAGCATTATCGTAAGGTCTTTTTGCACCACCATAGTTTCTAGTTGTAGCTTCCACATTCCAAAATTTTACCCCAAAATTTTTTTATTTGTTAATTTATCTGCTTCTTCCATCTTTCTTCAATTTCTCTATAATTTTTCCAACTTCTCCTTAATTCTAATACCAATTGTTGAGATTAATGTAATAATCTTATCACTTAAGAAAGAAGAATAAAGGCCAAAGACCACTAAATTGTAGAACGAGCCATTAATTGTCCAAGGAAAGAGTAATTCAATCGACCAAGAAATTAATGATTTAATATCATGTTTATGAATGGAGGAAATAAATGAATTAATAGTATTATATTTAGTTAAGCGATTCATCACTAAAGAAGGATTCAATTAAAGAGAGTAAACGTGACTTCTGGGAGGATCCGCTCGAGATGAAAAGATATGTCTATCGAAGAAAACCATTTAATGAATATTAAAGGAAGGACGCAAGGGATCATTTAGGCATCAAGAAGAGTTGTATTTTTTAATATTAAAATCAAATAGTAGAGCTCATAAGATTCTTCGATTTGCGAAGTTTTGGTGGCATATTCATCACCCTAATGTGGCTATGAGCGCATAAATATATAGTAGCATGATCAGGAACAGCGTGAGACAATTGCACACTGCATGATTATAAGGGCAGGATTCAGGAAGGGCGATCATACAATTGCCAAAATCAAAGAATTCTCAATTCCTTCATATAACAGATCCATATTAACTACTCATTTAGAAGCGAACATTCGACATACATTTGCAAATAATTAACGAAGATTCAGTCATATCTTTGTGAAGAAGACACTATCTAAGCATTCGTGGGAAAGTTGAGAGAGGAATACATCAGATCACATATGCTTTAGCAGACGTATAGCATGAAGATCTGTCTTCTAGAGGTCATATCAGACTACCTCTCCTTGACCGGACACCATAAATTATATCAGACGTTATCACTCCTTACATAAGGAGAGTTACATTAATATTCATTAGCATCATATTGATACATTTCAGCATTCATCTAAGGTTGCTCTTTAATCAAGCATTTTGCTGATCTAATTAGTGTTTTGCTGCTGTGATTACTAAATACTGAGCTACCTCATTGAATAGATTTTTTATATTTCCATTTAGATATCAAATTTTTGAACTTATTTCTGCTAAGTCTTGATCAATCTAAGGCAGGGACAATACAATTAAAAAATAGATTAAATAATATCAAATGGCAAAACAAAAATAGAGATAATTAGAAGATAGACACAAGACAGCGAATTATTGAAGGGAAAATGGGCATCTCAGAAAAGACATCTAAGATCAGTATGCGCATCTAGCATTAATTACAAGCGCACACTACTATGCCATAAAGCAGAATCAAGCACGGTTTATTTCCCACATTAACCCTTAGAGGAAAGTGAGCATGCACACATTTAATTCAACAACACATAATCATAAAACAGAAGAAAAAGACACAAGAATAAAACACAAATTTATCGTGGGGAAAACTCTTTCAGTAAAAAACCCCACACTCCAAAACCAGAGAGCCATTGTATTATTCAACAACAAAAATACAATTACAATACAATCTTCAGGGTCTAGACCTATACATGGAGATTCACATCCTACTCCATTTTGGAGAAAATCCAGCAACATAACCCCTGTAAAATGAACTCCTCTCACTCACAGCTCCTCTAGCAATTCTTATATTTATAGAGCTTACAATATGAAAACAATAGCTTCCCAAAAGCGTCCACATTCAATGTATCTATGAATGTAATTAGAAATTTCCTTTTGCATAACTCGTGCATAAATAATATTTAATACAAATATCATTTATTCCATAAACATAAATCATTTAAGATGAGATAAACAAGCCTTTTGCTAATTTGGAACTTTCCATTTTACTCCAGGCCTATCCAAGTGGAAGATTTGGTCCTGCTGAAAATCTTTCCAAAAACGTGGTAAAGAATGCAATTGCCACATATTACTTGGAGGGGGGTTTGAGAAGCTCTTAAGAATTTTACTTCTTCAAAGTTCCCTCCTTGTGCCAAGTGTCACAATTTCCTTTCACCTCAAACCTTGTTGCACCCAACTTGCCATCGGGCCTCACAATTAAGCTTTGCACTTTGGAAACTCAATATATTCCATTAAATAAATAAAGTCAGCACATAGGACCATTAAAAATAATTAAACAATATTCTTGGGACTCCTAAGGTTGAGGCACCTTAATCCCAACAATTATGTGGTTCATCATTGAAGACTATATTCATGGGAAAGCAGGACAATATTTTTTATTCATTGTTAAAACATAACATAAAGTCTACACTCATTATTTATACAAATGTTTAACTCTCCAAATATAAAGAGATAGCTAGAAAATGAAAAAAACAAGAGAGGAAAGGTTAGATGCCAATTGGACTTCACATTCAACACAATGTTACTTTTGTGTACTACTCACATACCTTAGGATCTTTTTGCAGCTTGCCAATGAATCTCACGTGGATCATGTATCAACTGAGAGATGAGGCTCACAACATACATAATATCAAGTCTAGTAATAGTGAGGTATATGGAGCTCACTCCCAAACTTTAGTATAATGTTGCATCTACCTTAGAACTTGAATCTTCCTTGGTTAATTTCTCACTAAGGGCTATAAGGGTGGCAAATGTAATAATGACATCATTCTAAACCTCTTCAATTAATTAGTTAAATACTTGGTTTGATAAATGGATATGCGTTTAGATTTGTTGCACCTTCACACCAAGAAAATAATGTATGAGTTCAAGATTTGACATCTCATTTATTCTAATTTCATTTTTGCTTGAAATTTCTTCATGAGAGTTGTGTTATTACAAGTATAGATAAGATCATCAATATAAAGAAAAATAATGAGAATATCATTACCAATATGACAAGTTGGCTCAGATGGACATCTATGAAACCCCTTGTTCAGGAATTAACTGCAAATAATTGCACATAGATCAGGCACGAGACGCTTATTTCAACCCATAGAGTGTTTACTTGTAGACCAATTGTTTATTTTCCTGAAATATCATAGCCCATAGGTTGTTCCACATAGAATTCCTCATCAATATAACCATTTAGGAAGGTTGATTTTACATCATCCATCTGATTAAGTAGCCACTTGTGTTGTGCAACAATAGACAAAATAATTTTGATTGTATCAAATCTTGAAACTAGAGTGAAAATTTCTAAATAATCTACTCCAAGTGTTTGTGAAAATCCATTGGCAACTAATCATTCCTTGTGTTTTTTCATATAACTATCAACATGATATTTCACGTTATAAATCCATGTGACACCAATTACCTATTTTTCCTTAGGAAGTTGCACTAATTCTCATTTGTTAGTTTTTCAATTGCATCCATCTCTTCATTCATAGTATTAATCCATACTTTTTCTTTAACTGCTTCTTATATTGAAGGTTTGACTTGAATTGTACTAAACAAAGAAAAATTGACAACTAGATTTATATTAGAGCTCCTTTGATAAGTTTCGTTCAATCTTTATACCTTTTGTCAAGAGCTTGGACTTAATGTCGGACTTGAAATTGTGCTACCTGTAGAACTTAGTGGACTTGAGCATGGAGGGCTCAATCTTGAGCAATCATTAGAGCTTGAACATCCACTTGAACTTGTGGGGAGAGGAAGAACACAATCATCTTCAATACCCATGATGACTGCTAAGGTTTGCTGAACACCTTTTTGTTATTGTCATACTCTACCTTCATAAATAATTGCATCTCAACTAATAATCCGTTGTTGTGTCAAGATTATAAAATTTATACACTTTAGTTGTGTCAAAATAACCCACAAAGATACAAAGTTGGTGTTTTGCATCCAACTTATTTCACTTCTGAATTACAACATTAACATATATAGGACAACCAAATACATGAAAGCGAGCCACTAAAGGCTTGTGACTACTCCAAGCTTCCTTTGGAGCGATAATTTTAATCAACTTTTAGAGCTTCTGTTTATAATGTATACTATTGTGGCTACTACTACTCCCCAATAGAAATTGGAAAGATTTTAATTGTAACATACTTCGTGCCATTTCCATAATGATATGGCTCTTTATTTTTACAATGCCATTTTGCTGGGGGGTTATATGCTGCAGTAAATTGTCTCTTGATGTCATTAGTCTTACAAAATTCAAAGAACCCTTTAGAAGTAAATTCTCCCCGAGTGTGTGCACCAAGATGGTGTGCAAAAAAGTGGACACACCCCCCAAAAAAGTTGGAAAAACATAAAACGCGCACGGGTTATTTGAAATTTAAAAAACCCTATACGCGTTTTGGCTCGTTTTGCTGAGCCTAAACAAAGCAAAACCGTGCACGGGGTTTTTCTTATACTAAAAGCATACGTGGTTTAGTTTTTAAAACCCTGTACGCGTTTCGTTGTCAATAATTTTTTGACTACGGCCGCTGGGTCATATTCACTCGTGACCATAAAAAAAAACACTTTAAGGGTTTCAAGCAACACAATACGTGAACGAGGTTTTTAAAAATAAAACACAGCCACAATGAAAAGAGGTATGAAATCGAATTTTTTCATCTATTTTATGCATTTGATAAATTATATTCGAAATTAGAATGTAAATTCATCGTTTTTTATTTATTTTTATTTTTTTTGTTATGAATGTATATCAGATTCAGAAAATAATGCCCCTAGAAAAACACACCTTTTGAAAACTTAGGGCAAAACCCAAAAGAGAACCCATAGGAGAACCCACAACCAAACCCTCAAGATACAAACCCTCCAACTCCTCTAGTAGACCATTCACAAGCTACACAGGAGGATTTGATAAACCAGTTAACACAAAACACTACCAGAATAACTATACTAGTGAATAAACTGAAGGCATCTGAGCATGAGCATCATGCATCCCTTGCCACAGCCCTAGAATCATTGGCTAGTAGTGCCAATGAAGTTTCCAATCAAATTACAAAATGGTGAAACTATAGGGATCGATGTCATTCTTTTTATGCTAGTGGGTTGTCATATAATGAAGTGAAAAAAAAACATAAGTAAAGCACAAATATGTGCTCTTTTTATTGATCCCAAAACGGGTGAGATCTTACCTCTTAATTCAAAGAGGTTTCTTATACACTAGTGTAGCCATTTGCAAATGGAAAATGCTTTTGAGGATAGGTGGTGGATGGTCTTTGACCAACCACCTTGTAATAATTTTGAGGTTCCATTATATTTTTTTAGGAAACTATATTGTTAGTTTATCCTCATTGAGCAGTCGAACTATATTGATATAAGAGAGTTCCAGGGTAGAGGTGGAGGCTCTACCTAAGATAGATTTGGAGCTCGGAGGGTACTAAACCCCCAAAGTCGCATCCCCCTAGCACCAAACCTGTGGTCCATGTCTGGATACCAGTAGCCCTGAAAGAGTCAATGGAGCTACAGACTTTTCAAGTGGCCACTGCATTGACCGATGTCATCATTCAGCATGGCACACAATTATCACACCCTCTTGGCCCAAACGATGATCCAGTAGTTGAGCCATCTGGCCTTGGTGAGCCCATTCAATATGTGTGTCCCAGTTGTTCAGGTATATGCTCTGGGATGGATGACAAGGCCATTGCAGATGGTTCCATGTCCCATTTGTGTATAATTTACGGGAGTAGATGTCAAACTACCATTGCAGAGGATGTGGTGTTGACTGATGATTTGATGGATATGGTGTTTGGTGGTGATACACAGACACAGGTGTGTTGATTTGAATTGATAACATTTTATTTAATAATCACTTAAAACTTGTAAATGTAAATGAATTTTCATTTATAGATCGATTTCAATTGATACAAACAATATGCATTTTAGAATGCAACAGTGGGTGTTAATACACCATTTGATATTTGTCCCGTAGTTGTTGCAGCTGTAGCTTTGACGACCGAGGTATAAATTTTGTAACATGTTAAAATAGAATAGTACCTTAAATTCAAAAAATAAATTATAAGATATACTAACTCTCTTTAATGTATATTTATTTTACGTTTTATAGGCATTGTCAGGGGATCAAATGTCCCAGATTGATAATGTCATGCTCTCGGTCATCAATTTTGGCCTAGAAAGCTATGCGGTATCATATTTTGAACACCTTTTTTTATGTATTCTTTTGATTGAATATGCAAGACATTTAAATTTGTTGGCATATTGGCATAACTGATGGAGATGATGATGTACCGATAAAGGGCTGTTGGTGATAATATATTGATGGACTATTGGTAATGATATAACTGTGATATGATGCTTTATGATCAGTTATTTGTGTTGTCATTGATGGCAACCATGTTTGTTTATGTTTGGTATATCGTCTAAGTTATCTAGCCTAATCGGTAAGGGAATGTTTGCTAAGTTGATAGTGAACCGGTAAGCAGGAACAGTGAAGGAGATGATTGCGGTAGAGATCCGTGTTGAGTTAAGTGTTGCGGTTTGGAATGTATACTTATAGCATTTTAATGCGTCTATGACAGGAAACACATCATGTTTGAAGAACCGGAAGTCATGTTTGTAAGTGACTGTTGTTTATTCAGTGCAGGGTTTGAGAACCGGTCACAAGATCTTTAACCGGTGATGTTTTATGGTTTGGCAGTGAATCTTATCATGTTCATTAGTTAGTGGTGACGTGTCAGCAACCATGTGTGATGATAAGATTGCATTTAAGCGCGTAAAAGGATCGGATTTCATGGGAAACAGCGAAGTGCTTGGCAAAATGTGATAAGGGTTTGACAGCTTATCAGATCGATGTGCAGTCATGTGTTATGATCATTCAAAGGCTGTAATTGCTTTGAAATTTGTTGTAATGATTTGTATAATGATCTTTAATGATTTGTAATGATATGATATGATCTATGTGTAAATTCAATATATTTTGAATTTGGTTAGGGTTTCGTAACCGACCTAATTGTAAAGTGTATTTAGGTCAAGTTTTAGAAGGTTTAGTGTCTCGATGATCAGAGAAGGAGAGTGTGCTAAACCAGATTGAGATGTCTACATGTGTGAAGCAGATTGAAGCTGAAATGAATCTGTACTAGCAAGCAAAGAGTACATTGATCAGATCATTTATTTGTTATTTCCTAACAGTTGAAGCAGTATTAAAATCCCTTAACTGGGTAGGTCCTAACAGGTCTGATGTTGTAGATCCCTTCACCAAGTGGCTCATTAATTTTGGTTTAAATCCTTTAGCAAGGTTACTCCTAACAGGGTAAACCTCCTAACAAAGCTGAGGTTGAATCCCTTCACCAGGTGACTCCTAACAGGGTTTGCTCTTAACCGAGCATTATTGTAAAGCTCCTAACTGGGCTAGGCCTTTAACAAGGCGCATTCTGAAAGAGTGCAAATATTTTGTGGGTACCAATTCCCACCGTGGTTTTTCTCATTTGGGTTTCCACGTGAAAAATCTTTGTGTTCATATGGTGGTTGATTTGTTTATGTGTGGATTTGATATTATTACATTGCTTACATGTTGATGAACACATGAATGAGTAGTTTGGTAAATCTGCTTTAAGTGATTGATTGAGTAGCTACCGGTACTGGTTATGAACTGCTTTTGAGAAGTGTTTTTAGATTGGTAAAAGATTGCAGTTTATTATTATTACCGATTCACCCCCCCCTCCATAACAATCGGATCCTCACAATAACAATTGGAATCAGAGCATTAGGTCCTCTTTGTGTAGAAGCTTAACCGCTTGAGGTAAAGATCTGAGAAGATGATGAATGAGCGTCCGAAATTCACAAAGGACAACTACAGAATATGAAGTGATAGAATGAAGATTTACATCAAAGGTATGGGTGTTCAGTTCTGGTAGCATGTTATTACTAAGTATGTACCCCCTACTGGTCCTCTGACAGCAGATCATCTTAAGGAGCCATAGGAAAGCATTCAAGCATTGAAAGCCATTGTCAGTAAACTTTCTGATACTGAATAAATTGATGTCCATTTAGAAACTGCTTTTGAAGCTTGGGAGAAGTTAGAATTAATCTATGGTGATGATAAGAATGTTCAAAAGGCTAAAGAAGAAAGCCTTACAGGAAAGTCTGATGATATGAGAATGGTGGAAGGAGAAAATATCACTCAGTATGGACAGAGGATAGAAGAAGTTGTTGGTGGAATCAAAAGTGCTGGTGGTACTATAGATGAAGACACTGTGGTGAGTAAAATGCTTAGAACCCTATTGCCTGCCTATGCCATTAGAGTGTCTGCTATTCAAGAGTTGAGGTCAGTCAGTAATGATAAGGATATTGTTGATTCTTTGATTGGTAAGCTCACTGCTTTTGAGTTGAATAGTTTTGATAACAATGTACCTAAGACAAAATCTGCTTTCAAAACATTTGTATCTAGTGTACCGGTGAGAAAAGGGAAAGATGTTTGTCATAGTCATGAATGCAGGTCAAGTCATCATGGCGGTAGAAAAGATGATGTGGATGATGAAGATAATTTGATGGAATTTAAAGCTCTATTGGCAAAAAGACTTCCTAGAGGCACTGGTAAGTACAAAGGCAAGCTTCCTCTTAAGTGTTCAAGCTTCCTCTTAAGTGTTTCTCTTGTAACAAAATAGGACATGTAGCTGCAAACTGTCCTAATAGTGATCAAAAGGAAAAGTCTAGAAAATATAAGGGAAAAGGAAAGAAACAATGTTATGTTGCAGTGGATGAAGGTGCTATTGATGAGGAATCTGAGGATGAAGACATTGAGGAGATTGTTTTGTTGTTGTTAAGGAAGATCTGTTTGATAAGAAGGCTTTAGTATCTCATATTGATAACATTGATGAATGGATTATTGACAATGGTTGCTCACACCACATGACCGGTGATAAGAACAAGTTTATTTCTCTGGAATAATTTGATGGTGGTGTAGTAAGATTTGGGAACAATTCACCTTGTATGGTAAAAGATAAAGGTTCTATCTCTTTGAATGGTAAAAGTAATGCTGATGATGTATATTGGGTTGAAGGTTTGAAACATAACTTGTTTCGTGTTGGTCAGTTGAATGACAAAGGTTATCATCTTGAGTTTAAGAATGGAGTGTGCAGGATCTTAGGATGCAAAGGAGAATTAATTTCTATTGGTAAACAAACTAAAGGTAACTTATTCCATCTGAATGCTAGTGTAAACAGTTGTTTGGTTGCTAAGGTTGAAGATAGTTGGTTATAGCATCGGAGCTTTTGTCATGTGAACTTTGATAATGTGGTTAAGGTCAGCAAATCCAGTATGGTGAGAGGTATGCCACAACTTGTTAAATCAGACAATGTGATGTGTAAAGAATGTCAGTTGGGTAACATGACATCTTTTAAGAGCAAATCTTTTTTTTCTGAGCATATCCTAGATTTGGTGCACAATGACTTATGTGGTCCTATGAGGACTAGAAGTTTTAATGGTGACAGGTATTTCATGTTATTTACTGATGATTTTTCAAGGATGATGTGGGTTACTTTTCTAAAGGAAAAGTCAAAAGCTTTCAGCAAGTTCAAGGCATTCAAGGCCTTAGTAGAAAAGAAAACTGGTAAGAATCTTAAGAGCCTGAGATCTGACTGAGGTAGAGAGTTTACATCAGATGAGTTTATGATATATTGTGATGAAAAGGGAATAAAGAGACAGTCATTTGCTCGAAGGACACCACAGCATAATGGAATTGCCAAAAGGAGAAACAGAACCATTGTTGAAGCAACAAGGACTATGCTGAACAGGGAGATGTACCTAAGATGTTTTGGAGAGAAGCAGTCAGCACTGCGGTATACACATTGAACCGGGTACTGGTGAAGAAAGGTAATGACATGACACCCTATGAGTTATGATATGGTAGAACTCCTAATGTCAATTACTTCAAAGTTTTTGGCACCAGGTGTTTTATTAAAAAAGATGATTATACTGGTAAATTTGACCCTATAAGTGATGAAGGAACATTCCTTGGCTACTCTACTAAGAGCAAAGCTTTCAAGTAATTCAATAAAAGAACAAAGAAGATTGTGGAAAGCATCAATGTAAAAGTTGATGAATACTCTGATAAATCTGATGATACCAGCAAATCTGATCAAGTAGATGATAAACAAAAACTTGTGATTATTGAACTAGAAGTGCAGAAAGATGTTGACCAGAACAGTGCACTGGAAGATGATCAACCGCTAGAAGATGAAGAAGATGAAGAACAAGAAGACGTTATCGTACTGGAACAGGTTATACCTAGGTATGTAAGGTTAAATCACTCTGAAGACCAGATGATAGGTGACAAGAATGCTGGAGTGCAGACTAGAAAAAAAATCAGAGAAAGCTCGTCTGATTTCCACAGTTGAACTGAAGACAGTAAGAGAAGATCTTAATGATGATGATTGGATAAAGGCAATGAATGAAGAGCTTGATCAAATTGATAAAAACAACACTTGGTCACTTGTTCCTAGACCTAATGATAAAAAATGTGATTGGTACAAAGTGGGTATTTAGAAATAAGTTGAATGAAGATGGTGAAGTTGTTAGAAACAAGGCAAGACTAGTTTGCAAAGGGTATGCACGAGAAGAAGGTGAAGATTATGGAGAGACCGTTGCACCGGTTTCTAGGCTTGAAGGAGTTAGAATGCTACTTGCATTTGCAGCCTTTAAAGGTTTTAAAGTTTACCAAATGGATGTAAATTCAGCATTTCTGAATGGTATTCTTGAAGAAGAGGTGTGTATTGAACAACCAGATGGGTTTGCATTGTCAGAAGATAAGGATATGGTATGTAAATTGCATAAAGCTTTATATGGATTATAGCAAGCACCAAGGGCATAGTTTAAGAGACTTCATGCACATCTGATAAAGATAGGATTTCAAAGAACCAGTGAGGACAACAATATTTATTTGAAGACTAAAGGAGACAAGATGTTAATTGCAAAAGTATTTATTGATGACATCATATTTGGAGGAAATGATGATATGAGTATGGCTTTTGTAGATGAGATGAAGGAAGAGTTTGAGATGTCTCTAATAGGTGAGATTAAATTTTTCATTGGTTTGTAGGTACACCAGATGAAAGGTGGTATTTTTATCAGTCAGTCTAAGTATGTGAAAGAAGTATTAAAGACCTTTGGAATGGAAGACTATAAAACGGTTGGAACACCTATGGTTACAGGTTGCAAATTGTCAAAAGAAGATGATTCACCCTCAGTGGATGAGAAGGAATACAGATCCATGATTGGGAAATTGCATTATGTTGTTCATAGTAGACTGGATATTGCCCATGCAGTTGGTTTAGTAGAAAGATTTCAAAAGAGCCAAGGAGACACATATGACAGCAGTAAAGAGAATATTCAGATATCTCAGAGGGACAGTTGACTATGGATTGTGGTATCCATATAAAGGCAATTTTTCTTTGCAGGTATTCACTGATGCTAATTGGGCAAGAAATGTAGATGATTGGAAGAGCACAACTAGTGGTGCATTCTTTCTAGGTGATAGATTGGTATCTTAGACCAGTAAGAAACAAACTTATATTTCTCAGTCTACAGCAAAAGCAGAGTATGTAGCTGCATCCATGAGTTGTACAGAAGCTATATGAATGAGACATGTCTTGGAAGTTCAAGCAGGATATGATAGAACCGGTGATCATACATTATGATAACACAAGTGCTATAAACATTTCAAAGAACCCAGTACTGCATGCTAAGACTAAACATATTGAATTGAAGCATCACTTTCTGAGAGAAAGAGTACAGGAAAAGAAAGTAAGATTGGAGCATGTGTCAATTAAGGAGCAGTTGGCAGATATATTCACTAAACCATTGCCTAAGGCTACCTTTGAATATCTCAGAGGTAAGCTAAGGGTTATACCTCTACACAAGACCAACTAGGATGCTAGTGAAGCATCAATCCAGTGGATTTCCTGAATATCTTTCACTGTGGATTGATGAGGAGAGGGCTACTCCTCAGGGGGGAGCAAAAGAAATAAAGACAAAAGATGCCTTTACACCTTTGGAATTTCTATCAAAGGGGGAGAAGAACAATGACAGGGAGAACTAATGCAAAGGAGGAGAAGATTAAGTAAAGAACAAATCAGTACAACATGGCATGATGAGTTCCTGATATTTGTCAGTAGTTGATTATTTTGTTGTTGTATTCTTTTAGTGTTGTCATCAATGCCAAAGGGGGAGAATGTTGGCATATTGGCATAACTGATGGAGATGATGATGTACCAGTAAAGGACTGTTGGTGATGATATATTGATGAATTGTTGGTGATGATATAACTGTGATATGATGCTTTATGATCAGTTATTTGTGTTGTCATTGATGGCAACCATGTTTGTTTATGTTTGGTATATCATCTAAGTCATCTAGCCTAACCGGTAATGGAATGTTTGCTAAGTTGACAGTGAACCAGTAAGCAGGAACAGTGAAGGAGATGATTGCGGTAGAGATCCGTGTTGAGTTAAGTGTTACGGTTTGGGATATATACTTATGACATTTTAATGAGTCTATGACTGGAACCGCATCATGTTTGAACAATCGGAAGTCATGTTTGTAAGTGATTGTTGTTTATTCAGTGCAGGGTTTGAGAACCGGTCACAAGATCTTTAACCGGTGATGTTTTATGGTTTGGTAGTGAATCTTATCATGTTCATTAGTTAGTGGTGATGTGTCAAAAACCGTGTGTGATGATAAGATTGTATTTAAGCGCATACAAGGATCGGATTTCTTGGGAAACAGTGAAGTGATTAGCAAAATATGATAATAGTTTGATAGCTTATCGGATCGATGTGCGGTGATGTGTTATGATCATTCAACGACTGTAATTGTCTTGAAATTTGTTGTAATGATTTGTAATGATCTGATATGATCTATGATGTAAATTCAATATATTTTGAATTTGGTTAGGGTTTTGTAACCGACCTAATTGTAAAGTGTATTTAGGTCAAGTTTGAGAAGGTTTAGTGTGTCGGTGATCAGAGAAGGAGTGTGCCAAACCAGATTGAGATGCCTGCATGTGTGAAGCATACTGGAGCTGAAATGGATCTGTACTAGCAAGCAAAGAGTGCATTGATTAGATCATTTATTTATTGTTTCCTAATAGTTGCAGTAGTATTAAAATCCCTTAACCGGGAGGTCCTAAACGGCCTGATGTTGTAAATCCCTTCACCGGGTGGCTCATTAATTTGGGTTTAAATCCTTTAGCAAGGTTACTCCTAATAGGGTAGAGATCCTAACAGAGATGAGGTTAAAATCCCTTCACTGGATGACTCCTAACAGAGTCTGCTCTTAACCGGGCATTATTGTAAAGCTCCTAATCGGGCTAGGCTTTTAATAGGGCGCATTTCGAAAGAGCGCAAATATTTTGTGGGTACCAATTCCCATTGTGGTTTTTCCCATTTGGGTTTCCACGTGAAAAATCTCTGTGTTCATATGGTGGTTGATTTGTTTATGTATGGATTTGATATTATTACATTGTTTACATGTTGATGAACACGTAAATGAGTAGTTTGGTAAATCTTCCATAAGTAATTGATTGAGTAGCTACCGGTACTGGTTATGAATTGTTTTTGAGAAGCGTTTTCATATTGGTAAAAGATTGCAGTTTATTATTATTACTGATTCACCCCCCCCTCTCAATAACAACCAGATCCTCACAATAACAAAATTTATATTTGTTAAATTATATTTAATAATATTTATTGATATCTCGTGTTAATTTTGTTTCTTTTAGGGTACCCCACACGTGTCTAGGACACCTCGGCGAAAGAAATCCTCAAGGACACCTAAACGTCAAAAGGTAATTGAACACATTTTTAATTGACATAATTGTTTGAAAAGGTTGAAATTGTCTTAATTGGAACTTGTAGATTGATTAGTCTTTTTTGTCTCTTTTATATACAACAACAATTGGGATTTGTAGAACTGATGAATGCACCTTATACGCTAGAGGATCAAGACAAAGAAGAAGTATGTATCTCTACTTTATTTTCTTGATTTGATGATTATATGCACATGAACGTGTGAACTTTAAATAAATTCTAATCTTATCATTTTTCTAACAGGAAATAGCCATAGTTGTTTCATCAATGGCGAGCCCTCCTAAGTCTACTGGAGAAGCATCCAAGGTTCCGGTACACTTTTGTTCTATATATTGTATATTTTTGGTGGTTTTGATCTATATATGTTATTACCTTGTATTAATTGTATTTAACCTACAATACTTATCATTGTATTAATTGTATTTAATCTTATCATTTTTCATACAGGAAATAGCCATAGTTGCTTCATCAATGGCGAGCCCTCCTAAGTCTACTAGAGAAGCATCTCAAGCTCCGGTACACTTTTGTTCTATGTATTGTAGATTTTTAGTGTTTTTGATCTAAATATATTATTACCTTGTATTAATTGTATTTAACCAACAATAAGCCCCTTTTCAGTTTGGGCATAACGTGGATCCTCGAAAGTTCCATTTTAAGAGGACTCCTAAGTCTAACAAGGCAACGAAAGAAAAGATGGTAGATCCCAGATCAGCAGATGAGGTAATCTACAATTCAATTGCAAAGGAATTATAGTTGAATGTATAGTTATTTTGATAATTGTGAACTATTTTCTACAAAAGGATTCTAACTTAGCTTTTGAATTGTGGTTGTGCAGCCATCTGCATAGCCATGTACTACATCAAAGAGGCTTCATTTTGATGATCCACCACAACTATAGGATCATATAGTGTTAGTTGCGGTCATTGAAGGACCAATCCATCTATATATAGTCTACAATTTTATTGTACATCGATCTGGGCATGGCAATAGACATTTTTGTAAAACTTTTATTGACTTGGAATATATGCCATTTTTTGTATACATACACAGTTATTGTGCATTTTGATTATATATAAATGTTGATATTCGATCCAATAAATGTGTATTGTGTTCATTATTGTGCATTTTGTTGATATTGATATTGATATTCGGTACTTACACAATTTGTTCATTGTGTTCATTATTGTGCATTTTGATATATATAAATGTTGATTTATAATTGATATAGTTAATTTTTGCTCAAACAAAGACATACAATTCATTATGTGAGCAATATATCCAAAGTGCTCAATGAAATAAGTCTGTATGAAAACAAACAAGCTTACAAAATTGTAATACAAGAGCCTCCAACGCACAATCATTAAAATTTGTCTCTACCTAAAATAGTTGTTGCAAGCTAGGTATTGCCAAAACCAGTGTCTTGCTAATCAATTACTTCAGCTAAACAAATGTCTTTTGTTGAATTCTACCCCATATAAAAGACTTAACAATTGCCATCATGAAATATGAAGTATTGCAACTGTGGAATATGATTTGATAAGTTTTTTCAGATATTGAACTACCCCTAGAAAACTCCATTTTTCAATCACAATGAAATTCTTGGATCACTTCAAAATAGCTTCTACTTTTACTAAATTCCTAACAATAGTTGGATCCTTGTCTGATAAATTTTGATCTCAGCTACTCAATAGACTTGCCTATTCTTTGATATCAGACTTAGACAACTATTCGATGTATTTGGTGACTGCCCTTTTATAAAGTTAAATAAATATTTGCCTATGTAATCAGGAATATGAATGTTAACAACAAAAATCTATTTTCTACAATCATGGGTTACAATGAAATAAGGTGATTTGATAAGCTTTCTAAAATATTGAATTTACCCTACAAAACTCCTTGCCTCAATCACAATTAAATTCAATGGTAATGATCACATTTGATCCATGGTAATATTTGGGTTTTTGTCTTGTTTTGTGTTGTTTCATCTAAATACGGTCATTTAAGATCATTAATGATCATTTGGAGTCATTTGTGAAAGTTTGGGGTCATTTGGATAAAAGATGTAAAAGTTGTTCAATTGTTGTCAAGGTTGCGAGATAGGTTAAATTTGATTCCGTTTATCATGCGCACGAACCAGCAACACGAGTGTGTCTAGGTGGGCAAGTTTACGGTAGGCATACTCCTGTTGTGCCTTCCATCTCGCTGGAACATTCAGAGCCATACCCTACCGACGCGATCTCCCAAGTGTCGTAAGTCCAAAAAATTGTCAAACTTTGATAGACTGTTTCTCGCAATCCAGGATGCATAGAATTGATCTGTTTGAACCTATAGGGTCATGTGAGGCCCGTCTACAATGACCTATCTTAGTTTTTGAAGACTTGGAGCCATTTTCACATGGTAGCATTTTTTTAGTTAGTGCGAAAATCGTCAGATGCATGCAATGCAAGGTTGCAAGATAGGCTAAATTTGATTTTGTTTGTCATGGGCATAAACCAACAACACGAGCACATCTGGGTGGGTTGTTTTAAGGTAGGCATGCTCTTATTATGCCTTTCATCTCACTCAAACATCCAAAGCCATACCCTATCAACGCGATCTCTCAAGTGCCCTAAGTCCAAAAAATTGTCAAACTTTGACGAACTATTTCTCACAATCCAGGATGCATAAGATTGATCTATTTTAACTTCTAGGGTCATGTGAGGTCTGTCTATAATGACCTATCTCGGTTTTTGAAGGCTCGGAGCCATTTTCACATGGTAGCATTTTTTCAGTTGGTGCAAAAATCATCAGATACATGCAATGCAAGGTTGCAAGATAGGCTAAATTTGATTCCATTCATCGTGGGAACAAACCAACAACATGAGTACGTCCGAGTGGGCAAGTTTACGGTAGACATGCTCCTGTTGTGCCTCCCAGCTTGCTAGAACATCCAGAGCCATATGGTAGGCATACACATGTACTCATAAATAGTCATAAATTAGGTCTTGTACTCATAAATATTCATACAAATTTCAAGTATAATAAAAAATACAAAATACATCACAAAATTCTATTTATGCATAAATTTACATATACAAAAATTTGCATATACAAAAATTTACATATACAGAAATTGACATATATTGAAAAATTTGCCTCTAAAAATGGACAAATCATCTCTTAGCTATTTAAATACACAAATAAATTATTTACAAATCAGCTCATGGGCATTTAAATATAATTTGACATTTAAATATGCAAAATCCAACTTATGGCCATTTAAATATACAAAATTTGGCATTTAAATATGTACAAATCAACTCATGACCATTTAAATATACAAAATTTTGCCTCTAAATATGAACAAATTAGCTGATGGGTATTTATATATACAAAAAATGAATATAGAACAATTCGTCGACGATATATACAAAATTCTCAAAATCATTCTACCTTGAACCATAGAATCATTGTAATGCTCCAACAATTGAACACTTGTAGATGACCCAAAATCAATCGAGCCTTCTGGATCGACTCTAACCCGTATTGTGTCAAGTATTGCCTTGTGGTCGGATTCACGAACTTTCCATAAATTCTTGTTATGAGGTCTACCATGATACTTAATCAATTGAATATTTGTTGCAACAAGTTTGGAGAAATGAACAATATGTCTGTGTATCAAAGTTTTCGAACAACCAAACATCCAAATTCTTGATAGGGTATCTCCTAAGCCATGTCCTTATCACGACAACAGACCCTATTGGGTACTCAATACCCTCTCCGTCAATAATTGTAGTTGTCAATTTTCTTTTAGGCTCAATACAACGACAAAAAGCAATATGTTCCTTCTTCATTGTTCTCTTTTGCAACAATTGCATACACATGACCTGCATTTTATAGAATGATAATTAATACCAAAAATAATGTGTGATGTAACAAAATGAGCCAAAACAAATTCTGCAAAAAAATTAACCAAAACAATCACCTGGTTCCACTAGGTCGGATACATGGTTGAAATCCATTGATGCTTCCATCTGGTTCAATTGCAGTGCTTTCAGAACTTGATATGTATCAATTGGAATCAACGGTCTACAAGATCATTTGTCAACCCACTCTTGTCATTCGCATTCTTCCCACAAAAAATACATACATTAAGAGCAAAAACATACAATCTGTCTAGTATAAATTACTAGCGAACTTGCATTCGAACTTCCAAATGTACAACAATCTTGATAGTTTTCAATGTTAGATTCACTAATCAACCAAAAATATATATGAACCATTGACATACCCGCATTACCTAGTACCATTGTAGAGCTACACCATTGCACAATTGTTGCATCTATCAACTCAGCACCACCTTCGTACTTCAATTCTTCTCTATCTAGGGCTCTTTTTACGCATGCTCTTGCACCATCGTTCTCCCCTTTTCCATGTCCAACCTCAGTGTAATTCCAAAAATGTTGTACACCGCTTGTCACATGCATCCTAGTCAACCAATAGAACATCCTTGCATTGTTGAATTGTGAGGTGCAATTATCTGACCATATTATGTGTTGGTTGTATCGTATGTTTCTTTCCCTTAAATTATCATAGAAAACTTTAAAGCATCCTTGCTCAAACTCTGACGAATGAGTATGATCATCACTTATGTAGAAGTTATACTCTTTTACAACCTTTATATTCTTCTCTGTTCTATCATTTGCATGCATGAATGCTATGTGTACAAAAATAGAAACTTGTGTAGAACGGTAATACATAGATTGCACTTCATTTTGAGGTTGCAGTGTATAATTTTCAGCAAAATCAATGATAGAGACAATGGTACCAAGAAGAAATGTGTCCTTACATAATTTGAATTGCTCATCTAACCACCGAGCTCTATGTGTATCCATTGTTTCTCGTGAAACATTTTTATAAATTCAGCTACACATCGTTTTTCACTAACTCCCATCTCTTCAATTCTCTTCCATCTTTAACCCCATATGTGACTGTCTTGTATTTTCCAAAAGAAACTAGTTTCTTACCAATTTCATGTGTGCTCTCCAAGTGTACACATCTTGGTAAATGTTGCAAACCACGACATGTAACACAAGAACCTTTCAGACACATAATCTTATAATAAATGCAACCATCATGTCTTTTACATAGCACACTTGAAATAAATTCTCTTGGTGACTAAGGAGGTGCTTGTATATTGCATTCCTGTAAAACATTGTTAGAGTGCAAAGTACAACAAATATGACGATAAATATCATAGTGCATGGAAAATTCAATATGCATCCTACAACACATGGTGCATACATGATTAATCTTAACATAAAAAGGTTTTGCCATTTCAAAAAATCTTTGACTAATTCTTATTTGAAGAAACTTTTGAATGAATCTTTCATAAAATTTTGTTTGAGTCATATCAAAATAGTGTTTGGTATGTGGCTCATGATTTCTAAATCCAATTCGCCTTCTAACATCTCTTTGGTTGGGCGAAACCCTTGTGTTGTCATGCCAAAAATTTTCAATTAATGTTCTTGGTGCATCAACAACAACCTTGTCTTGGCATGGTAGTCTACCCAAGAACGCCCAAAGAGAATTATTGTAAAGATCGTCTACTTTCTCCCACCTCTCTAATGCTTTACGTAATGTTGTTCTACTTATGTTTAATGACTTGCTTGTTTTTCTTATCGAATGATCTTTTTTTAATTTTCTTGCTCATTATGGTTGATGTAATAACACGTCGAGTAACATTAGAATCTTTAGTACGTGATTTTGATCTTAGGCCTAGAGGGGTCCTAGTGGTGCCACACATGTATTAAAACACCATATGACCCCTTAGGACATCATATGCTCCTAAGGGGTCATGTAGTGTGCTAAGGGGTCACATGATGTCGTTAGGAGTCATGTGGGGTCCTAATTGGGTCACATATGTGTTACAACACCATATGACCCCCTAGGATATCACAAACGTTCCTAAGGGGTCATATGGGGTCATTGGGGGTCATGTGAGGTCCTAATGGGGCCGCACATGTGTTAGAACATCATATGACCCCTTAGAACATCATACGACCGCTTAAGATATCATATCGTCCTAAGGGGTCATGTCATGTGCTAAGGGGTCGTATGGTGTTGTTACAGGTCTTTAGAGTCCTAATGGGGCCACACATGTGTTAGAACACCATATGACCCCTTAGGACACCATACGACCCCTTAGGACACCATATGGTCTTAAGGGGTCATGTGGTATGCTAAGGGGTCATATGGTGTGGTTAGGGGTCTTGTGGGGTCCTAATGGGTCTACACATGTGTTAGAACACCATACGACCCCTTAGGACATCATATGGTCCTAAGGGGTCATGTGGTGTGCTAAGGGGTCATATGGTGTCGTTAGTGGTCATGTGGAGGCCTAATGGTGCCACACATGTGTTACAATAGCATATGACCCTTTAGGACATCATATGCTCCTAAGGGGTCATGTGGTGTGCTAAGGGGTCACATGATGTCATTAGGTGTCACATCGGGTGCTAATTGGACCACACATGTGTTACAACATTATATGACCCCTTACGACACCATATGACCCCTTAGGATATCATACATGGTCCTAAAGGGTCATATGATGTCATTGGGGGTCATGTGGGGTCCTAATGGGGTTGCACATGTGTTAGTGCATCATATGACCCCTTAGGACATCATATGGTCTTAAGGGATCATATGGTGTGCTAAGGGACCTTACATGATGTCATTAGGGGTTATGTGGGTTCCTAAGGGGGAGAGAGAGAGAGAGAGATTTAAAGAGGATAGGAATACAATGCACTAAGATATTGAGAGACAATATATGCATATATTTTACATACATATATGTATACATACACATACACATATTATATACATATACATACATATTATATATATACATATATATATATACATATTATGCATATACATACACATATTATATACATACATATGTATTTCTATATATTAGGATGTCTTTATGTTGACATAACCCGTACTGGTTTTGTTCTCTCTAAACCCCGTACACACTATTAGTAAAATAAAAACTGTACACGTTTAGTGCATTTAGGCTTGCGATTAGGCTTGGATGACAAGGCCGAGGGTTGGAAGTTTGATTTCCCTCCATTTCCCTACTTTTTGACGTGTTTTGTTTTATCAAATTAATTCCTCAACTTTGTCATCATCAGGTTTACACCTCATCAACTGGGTATTTTTAAAATTGCCACAATATTTTCACCCATCTTCTAAGATTTTTAACATATAATTTTTTTTAAATTTGAACAAGAATAACATATTAATCTTGAATTTCTTTTACCAATGTCTCCATAGTTCTCAGAGACATATGTGTACCATTTTTTTAATAACGTTTGATCTACTTATCCAAATTTAAAAAACATTATATATTATTGTAGTTCACTTGATTCTTTACACTTTTAGAAAAAAAATTGCAGTTTCGACTATTTTGGTGCAAGTTATGCTTTGCGCACGAACAGGTACCTGATTTTCAGGATGTGCCCAATTTAAGAAATCATAAAAAAAAAATATTTAACAAAAAATTACAAAAAAATACACAACTTCTAGTACTCACTCTTAGCTATTTTTCTACCAAAGGATTTGTCAAAATATTAAATTTAACTATGACTTTTTTGATGCACACGTCATACACTATGTTATGTTTTTGACAAAAAATCAGTATTTGTTTTTCATGTATGAAGGATTTGACCCCCTTAATCTTATCCAATTTTGAAAAAAATTAGTAGTTTGGAACTAGACTCAGAGTACTACAATCTTTGTTCTTTGAGTATCTTCATATTATGAGTGGATGACTTTCAAATTTGTCCTTCAAGTTCAGGTTTAGCTGATTTCGGAAAAAAAAAAAAAAAGAAAAGTGTCCACTTATACCCCCATTTTTGCACACCATCTTGGTCCACTTATCTCCCCCCCCACTCTATCTGTTCAGACTATTTTGAGACCACTTTAATTTTATATCAAAGCTTTAAAGTTCTTGAAGAACTCAAAAGCCTTATATTTCTACTAGAGAAAATAGACCCACCTATGGTGAGATAATCATCAATAAAAGTAAAAAAAGTACAGATTGTAACCCAAAGATTCCTCTTGCATGTCACTGCAGATCTCAACATGCACAAGCTCTAGAGGAGATTTTGCTCTCTGTGATTTGTTAACCAAAACACTATCTCGATGTTGCTTGCCGAATGCACACCTCGATCAAAATCCTTTCACCTAAATTATTGGAAGTCCTCTCACCATATTCTTCTTGTGAAGACAACTTAGTCTCTGAAAATTTAGATGACCATAACGTGGTGCCATAACCACCAATCATCTATGGTTGCCTTAAGAGCTTGCATCTTAGTAGAAACCAATCTGAGAAGGAAAGAGTTTATTCTCTGTCATATAAGCCCTTGCTGCAAGATGATGCTTAGCTGATTTATTAGATATTTTATAGGAGATGTTTTCAAACACAACCTTATATTTTTTTGCGACAAGCTACCAAATACTTAGAAGATTATGTTGTAATTTTGGCTCATGCAAAGTGTCATGAATAAACATAGTTTCTTTTTTCTTAGCTTTCATAGCAAGGGTACCTTTTCCCATTACATCAACCTTTGTATCATCACCAAAAAAAAAAATCAAGACTTTTCACGTCATCTAACTTGACAAATAGATCAAATTCATCTATCATTTGATTTAAGCAACCACTGTCCAAGAACCACACATTTTTGAGGTTCTTTTTCCAAATTGCATGTAAAAAATGTGGAGTTCTTTGAATCTTCAAATTAGTATAGTTGCTCTTGATTTAATCAAATCAGATTCCTTCTTTCTATATTTAGATTCATAGTGTCCATGAAACTTTTCACAATACATGCACTAGATGTTAGATTCAATGACAGTCCCAAAGACACTGAGAGGGGGGAGTGAATCAATGTCTAACCAGTTGAATGAATATTTAAACTTATTTATAACTTTGCAACCCAAAAGAGTGTACCGGTAAATAAGAATAAGTGCAATAAACACAAATAACAGAGACATCATAGAAACACACCATAACGCAAGATATTTTAACGAGGAAACCTGCTGTGGGAAAAACCTCAGTGGGATTTGTGACCCATAATATTTACTCACTGGCCAATGAATAAATACTACTTACAATAGGGGCCTGCACATGCAAGGAGGCCAACAGCCTAGAGCTCACTGCTCAATGAAGAGTCTCACTGACTACAAAATGGATAATTAAATCCAATACAATGTACTGCTCAAAACAACATCTCTAATGCCAGGTTCAGTACGAGTTTAAGCTCAGATAGATACCTTAACAAAAAACCTTCGCGACCACTAAACAACTATCTGCTGCCATATATCTCTATCATTCTTCATTCCCCAAATCCCAAAATGATCTATAAGATCTCATACATATATGAGTCTTTTACAATATACCAAGTCGGCTTACAAAAGATAATTATATTACAATAAACAAAAGTTCATCCCATGTCGGCCTAATTGTTGGTATGCTTTGTTGCTGATGTAATCTAAATGCCGGTGTAAGCACCTGTCAGTGCCGATGTATGTGGAAAACCTATTGCTGGTTGGTTGCCAGTTTGTTGCCATCAATGACAACATCAACTATTTTCATATGAGTGTATAATGCCAACAATCTTCCCCTTTGGCATTGATGGTAACACTCATGAGAAAAATCAAAATTGTTATCCCAAAACTGAAATCCAAAAAGATGTGCTCCCCCTGAGCGAGTGATCTCCTCTGTACATACATTTTTCTCACTACTACTACTCCCCCTTTGACATCAATGACAAAGGATATCATAAATAATCAAAAGAGTACAAAAATGCTACCTCAAGGTCTATAACCGGTTGGTTACTATCTGAAAAATGTCCGCCAAGACTACATTCAAACTCTGCATAAACTTGTTGTTGTCAATTAGAGTTGCCTCAGTCTGCTGGATCATACCGGTGAAATAGTGCATTTGCTAATCCGGTGATGGTTCTCTAGTAATTGTTGGCTTAGTCATTTCAGCTCTCTAAGTAATCAGACTATCTAACCTCGGACCAAGTTTATTCTTTAGTTCCCGGGCTTTGGACCTTATTCTTGCCTTTTCTTTCTCAAGTTTCTCAACTTCTCCTCAAAAACTGTCATTTCCTGCTCAAAAACTGAGATAAGTTCAGATGAACCTATCATATTATCCGCAATGTCATCAATTTCTTTTTGTGTCTTCTTAATCTCCTCATCAATGTCCTCTGTCAAACAGTGAGGTTTACATGCTTCTCTATATAACTCCTTATACTCCAAAATTGTAGAATTAAGTACTGGTAAAAGTGTGTCCAAGTGATCGGTGCATTTATTTATGGTGTTGTCAAAGAATGTATTTTTCTCTTCGTCAACTCTCTCCTTTTCCAGAGTTATGACATTATCAGCAATGAATTTGGACAATGTGTCCAATTTACCTAAAGAATTCATTAATGTGCTCTATCTTACAATTTGGTGCAATCATCTTTAGGATAGGTAATGTGTTATCAATTGCCTTAAATGCTAAGGCATTGCAATCTGTAATCCTCTTGATGGAATCCAATAGAACCTCTGTTATGTTAGTAGGTCTAAATTCACCTATAGATGTGCTTGGTTCTGCTATGGGTTTCTTCTCAACAGATGTTTGACCAATTACCTTCACTACATCCTCTTTATTTCCATCAGATGCATCCACTTTACTTACATTTTCTTCTGGTGGATCTATCTGTGTGTGTGCCTTTGCCTTTGATGGTTTCTCAGTTTGATTAAGCACCTCTGCAACTGCCGGTTTCCCAGAATCAACATGAACCTCTGCCTCAGATTGGTTTTCAGTATGTACAACTATCGGTTGCCCTGTGTTAGTTGTATTTTTCTCTGTAGGTTTCTCAGTTACCGGTTGCTCTGCTTGGGCCGGTATCTTAGTGTTCTGAGAATCAACAATTTGTGCCGATATCTCAAAGACCTTGCTATCTTTGAGATTATCTACCTTAACCTCTGCAGTTTCTTTGTCCACAACAATGTTTATATCTTGAGTATCTACACTCATGGTAAAAAGTATCTCAGACTCTGGGTTAGTATCATCATGAGTTATACCTTCAGTAGCCATATCCAATGGATTAGCTGTATGAATCGGTGATGTTGAAGTTAATGGAGGAGTGTCCTAAGCCGGTGGAGGGATCTTATCGGTTATTTTTATAGAAGGTACACCATCTACTTTACCTTTTCCCTTATCTTTCTGATATACCTTGAATGTCTTTTCCACTTTCGCTCTGTTTCTTTCCTCTTGCTTTTCCTTCTCAACAAAGAATATGTCCCATTTATCTGCAATCTCATCTGTAATTTCCTTAACCCTTCCAGCCATCAAGCTTACTTGTCGGTATCCACTAACAAATACTAACCGGTTTGCTTCAGATATAAGCTCATCTATCTCTTCCTTAGAATTTACCGGATGTACAGCCAAGAGAGCTTCAACTTTCAACTTCTTATCCAGTTCCATC
This sequence comes from Cryptomeria japonica, assembly GCF_030272615.1. NCBI lineage: Eukaryota > Viridiplantae > Streptophyta > Pinopsida > Cupressales > Cupressaceae > Cryptomeria > Cryptomeria japonica. The sequence goes on along the minus strand of NC_081407.1, from coordinate 49,477,595 downwards.
ACAAATAGCCTTTTAGCTTCTAATCTCAAGTACAAATCGTTGGGTAAATCATCAATTACTTCTATCAAAACTTTCTTGTATATATCCAAACGTAGGATAGTGCTTTCTTCAATGGTTTGTTTGTCAGAATCCTTAAAAGAATTATACCATTTATTTACATTTACCAGATTACCTTCCTTTGTAATCTCATTCAGTAGATCATCCAATGTAGGGGTAACCAGTGTTTGTTTCTTCTTTGGTGTAAGCGTCTTTTGCGGTTCCCTAACTACCTGTTGCTTCTTCCTTAGTGTCCTTGTTTTCTTAGGAGGAGGCGAAGGTGCCGATGGGGTTTTCCTTTTCCTTTCCACTCTCTTAAACTCAACAGCCTTTCCATTGTCAGTATCAGAAGATGTCACAACCGGTGAAACATGTGCTTCCGGTTGCAGTCCTTTAAGCTCACTAGCTAATATTCCTGACATTTTCTTTAATTTCACTGGCCTTCTTAGAGGCATCTCTGATAAACTTGTCTCTTTTCTTCCTTTCTTTCTGCATAGATACATTACTTGCAATGGTTTTTGCATTACCAAATATTCCTTCAGATGGCTCCCTAGGTGCATCAAGTAGGGCTTTAGCATATGTTTTCAGAACAGGTAGGTCTACCTCATAACCCATCTCAGTAACCCAAATAGTTCTAGGACTTACTGCTTCCATCCAAGTCTCATCTCGCTTAATGACAAAACAAATTTGCTTGTCATATTTATCAACTATGCTCTACGGTAATATCTCTCTTGCTCTCATCTTTGTTTGAAATGTTTTAAAGTAATCTGCAATGTTCTTATCACAGTCAGTGCCCACACCGGTGAAATCTTCCTGTATCTATTTTCCTACCGGGATGTCATAACCAAAATCCTTGTGACCAATGTCAGGTATCTCTTTGGTAAAGTATAGTATTAAGCATACTAGTAGGTTCCCAAAACAGAAAGTACCTTTCTCATCTCCCTTAATCTTCTTCAAATTGTCAATTAGTTCATCTTTAAGCCATTAACAAACATCTATCTTAGCATTATTGTTCACCATCTCATATGCACTGTGAATACAAAGGCTAGAAACAGAATTTAGTTTATTGCCATGTGTTGCTTTATATTCAAGTATCATACTAATATATCTCTCATTTATATCCTTGACATCAATGACTCTAAGTGACCTGCTATGAGATGTGGCTCTGGTTAACTCCATAACTCCCTTGTTAGGTATTTTCTTGGTTTTATCAAGCCTACTACCAGTTGAAGGTAAACCAGTAACTGCCTTAATTGCTTCCTTGGTTATCTTGCAAACTGACTCTAACCACATGAACTCTCCATGGACTCTGCTCAATACAAGTCTTACAACTTCTTTTGGAAATTTGGGAATGTTCAGTATTTCTACAAAACCTAAGTCTTCCACAATCTTATGTTCAGTTTTAATCACGCCTTTTTCATTGGTGATAACCTAATTAAACATTTTCTTCAAATCCTTAGTCCCTAGGTTTTCTATGTTGCAATGTATATAGATTCTAGGGACTTCTGCAAATGCTACACCCTTTGGAATTTTCGAAAAAGCTCTGACAAAATCATCCTGTTTTGCAATCTCGGGGATAATCTTAAACACGGGTCTAGGGCATTTGATATTTTCAACAATGATAGGTTTTGCAATAAACTCAGGAACAGAAGATGAGGTTGCCATTTTGATAAATACCTCTTGATTGTAGTTCTCTGAATGCCTGAAAATAACTTCGCAGCTTCGCCTTAGTATGCCCTTGCTCAGTTCCGCGCTCTCTGATTGTTTGAATGCTTGGTGAGTCGAAATGAGGGCTTTTCCGGTGCTTTATAGCCAAAAAGGTTCTTAAAAACCGCATTAAATGCTCGTCGGTTAAGTGAAAACTTAACACATCTGCCGATAAAGAAGAAATGTATCTTCTCACCGTCAACCAAGGGTAGAACGCATGACTTTCAATTTGCTGCAATACCCCCTAAAGATTATTCCTTAGTTAGATGAAGAATCTCCTACCAGTGGAGGGTTACTTTGTTCTACCAGTGCAGAGACAGTTTCGTCAACTTTTTGATCTACCTTCTTAATCCATTGTTTTGAAAAATCTTTCTTTATTTCATTTACCTTTTCTTTTCCCTTAACACTAGATCTTTTATTGTTCGCCGGTATAGTCTTGCTTCTACAAAATTTTGCAATATGTCCAATCTTGTTACATGCATAACAAGTTACATTATTCCTTTGAATAGCCTTTCCATATCCTTGACCGGTTTGTGATCTGCATTGATTAGATAAATGCCAAAATCTACACAAATATAGCATTTCACATTCATTCTGCAATTTTCTGAATTATGACCAACTTTGTTGCATTTGGAACATTGACCGGTGGGTGAGTTTGTATTCTGATTATTCCTAAATGTACATTGATTTGCTCTATAACCATATTTGTTGCAATTGAAACATTTCCCATTAAATTTATAAGCATTAGGCTGTCTTACCGGTTTGTTCTGATCTTGATTATTTGCAGTACCGGAACTTTCTCCAATTTCAAATCCAAGTCCAATTGTATCTCCATCAGGTTTCTGTCTTTTCAGCATGTCATCAAGCCTTTCTGAACTTTTCCTAAATTATCTTTGTGTTCATTTGCAGTGATCAACTCATTTTCCAGAATTCCAACTTGTCTCACAAGGTCATCTTTATCATGTTGCATGTGAATCAGATTTGTCTTTAGCATATCAATTTTATGACTGAGTCTCAAATTTTTATTTCTTGCATCATTAAGTCTCCTAGTCAAATATTCTTCATTCTTTTTCCTATCTTCAATATCCTTACATAACCTCATAGTCATATCTTGCATTTCATTCTTCATATTACTGTTCTCTTGCCTTAACTTATTTGCAATGTCTATAAGAGTTTCCTTTTCATCATCATCATTCTGCATTTTCTCATGAAGTTCCTTTCTCTTATTTTGTGCTATAACCAAGTTCTCCTTAAGTCCTTTAATGAATTCCTTAGCAGTCCTCAGGTCATCTTCAAGTTTGATATTCTTCAATTTTTCTACATCAAAATCTTCAAGAGCTCCTTCCAACTATTTTCTTAAGTTCTCCATCTGTACCGGTTTCAGAATCTTCCTCAATCTATTAGGCTTTTGCAAATAGAGGACCGGGCTCTAATACCAATTGTTAGATTCAATGATAGTCCCAAAGACACTGGGAGGGGGGGGGGGGGAGGTGAATCAGTGTCTAACCGGTTGAATGAATATTTAACTTATTTATAACTTTGCAACCCAAAACAGTGTATCGATAAATAAGAATAAGTGCAATAAACACAAATAACAAAGACAGCATAGAAACACACAATAACACAAGATATTTTTACGAGGAAACCCGGTGTGGGAAAAACCTTGGTGAGATTTGTGACCCACAATATTTAATCACTGGCCAATGAATAAATACTACTTACAATAGGGGCCTGCATATGCAGGGAGGCCAACAACCTAGAGCTCACTGCTCAATGAAGAGTCTCACTGACTACAAAATGGATAATTAAATCCAATACAATGTACTACTCAAAACAGCATCTCTAATCCCAGGTTCAGTACCGGTTTAAGCTCAGATAGATACCTTAACCAAAAACCTTAGCTGCCACTAAACAGCTATCTTCTGCCATATATCTCTATCATTCTTTATTCCCAAAATCCCAAAATGATCTATAAGATCTCATACATATATGAGTCTTTTACAATATACCAAGTTGGCTTACAAAAGATAATTATATTACAATAAACAAAAGTTCATCCCATGTCGGCCTGAGTACCACTATGCTTTGTTGCCGATGTAATCTAAATGCCAGTGTAAGCGCCTATCGGTGCCGGTGTCTGTCAGTGTATGTAGAAACCTATTGCCAGTTGGTTGCCAGTTGGTTGCCATCAATGACAACATCAACTATTCTCATATGAGTGTAGAATGCCAACACTAGATGCTTCTATGGTCCATAGAATTTTTTCCTTTTCCTCTTCCCCTGTTATTGCCTTCTCTTCTTTCTCTAATATGTCCTTTATTTGTAGAAGAATCCCCTTGAGATTAATGGGAGTGAGGAGTTGTAGACTTATCTTCAATCCCCATAATAGATTGGAAAGTTTGCACTAGGCTCTCCATAGAATGTTGTGTATGCTCCTCATGAGACTGCAAAAAACCTATCAACTCTACAACTTTAAAAGTAGTTAGATCCTTACTTTCTTCAATGATTATCACCATTGAATCAAACTTTGGAGGAAGACATCTTAAAACCTTTTCTATAAATTTTTCCTGTCTAATAGTTTTCTCGTAAATTCTAAGCTGGTTTACAATGTCTTGAGTCCTACTAATAAATTCTTGAATAGACTTAGGTTCTTTCATCTTTAGATTTTCAAAATCTCTTTAAAAAGTTTGAAGTCTTACCAATCTTACTTTGTCAAATCCTTGGTATGCAATTTTTACAGGCTCCCATCATCATACTAGAAATATGGGGAAAATTTGACATATTCAATTTAGATTGGATGATGGAGAGAGCTTGATTGTCCTTCTCCTTGTCTTATGTGATTTCCCTAATTTAGGGATAATGCATTCAAAACATTTTGATTTGCAATCTCATTATATCCTACTTCTACTAATTCCCAAAGCTCTTGGAATAATAGTAGGTTTTCATCAAACTAGATTAAAATGTCGTTGCCATTCTGCCATTCTGAAATTTCTTGAAGAAAACTGCTCTAAAACCAATTTAAAGATAATATCCTGAAGCTCTTACACTATAAGATCAGAAATAAAACTCGTCACATTCAATCAGAGAACATTGAACAAACAAACTTCAATAAAATTGAGCGAACAACAAAGATAGAAAAGAAAGTGACTAATCTGAATATTGAATTGTTATTGTTTGCTAAGAAAACCAAAGCAAATATAAATAAATTGTTACAATACTTCCTGCGTTGCATACAACAATTTATTATTAGAAATCCCTTAGTAATGTAATGGAGGAACGAAGTGTTGAATATGAAACTAAACAGTCACTTTGTTTCCCTCTCATAACTTTTAGCTCTTTTGATTCAAGATAATGTTGTTATGATTGTTTATAAAGAGCAAGCTACTGCTGTATGTAATCGTCTGATAATTATGAATAAAGATATTGTGTTGTTTGAGAGTGGAAGTCGTTTTTATGGTGAACTATTATAAATTTTATGTTTCGTGTTTTAATCTTGTTTATGTTTTTCATATCTGATTCTGTCTTCATTTTATTTTCATTTTATTTTCTCTTGTTACAACTTCGTTAGAGTCAAAGAGAGGTTGAGAAATTGAATAGAGATGAAAGATGATTGAATGCTAGATCCCGAAACTAGATGCTTCTATGTAATAAAGAGACACTTAGAAGTGGGAGTTGTTCTTCCTACTTTAAAGTTTGCAGCATGCAGAGACGCAGCGCGGATTGAGATGAAGAAAGATGCCGTAGAACTCCAACTCCAGAGGGACAAGCTTAAAGAAAAGAAAGAATCTTTATCCAAAGAAAGTGAAAATATTAGCAAAATTGAGGAGCTGTTGAGCAATGCAATCAGAGGCCCAAAAGAGGTGGGTTTCACTCACACCCAGAAGCGTTTTCACCAAATGTTACAAGGATAAACAGCCATACAAATTGCTGTTGTTCCAAGGGAGCGCGGTGAAGAAATACATTCTAATCTCAGAAAACTTTAAAAGAAGAGAGTCTAACTTCAAGTTATACGACACATATAGCAGTTATTATGCATTAACAAAAAAGATAAGAAAGTTGTCGTTGATCATTGCATGTCTTCACTCAAAATCTCATGATAGATGTCTCCTTTTGAGAATCTTCTCCACAACAAACCAAACACAGCATTTAAACGGTCATGCAAACTAAAAAATATATATTTGACAACAAGAAAAACTCATAAACAACACTCAAACGGACCAGCAGTAGCACCAAACTTCACTGCAGCAGCAACGACTCATAAACAATACTCAAATTACTCTGCAATCAAACTTATTTACTTCCCTCTAGTCTTCTTCACATATTCTACGAGCAGCTCCACAACAGATTCCTTAGGCCATAGCGACCACCTCACCGTCCTCAATAGAGGGTTATTTGATAATTCCTCAGGGATTCTTGGCCAGCTCTCTTTTGCAACATTGATACCAAAAGAGGAATCGAAACAGAAAACAATACACTCATTTGTTTATTCATTAGCACATTTTACAAATTTATAGATATAACTGACTGCAACAGCATCTTATAATTATGCTAATTATATTGACAGCTAGCTAAAACAGTTCGAAGGTTAATTGGAAGCTAATAACAAGAATTGAAACTAACAGATAACAAACTGTATTGGACACCTCTACAATTGGTATCGACACATGTTCAGATACTCATGAACATAATTCAGTCATGAATTATTCTCTTAACATAAAATACTCCAAGCCTCAAACGCGTTGAATCTTGGATTCTATGAACAAATTTGCAAGCCAATTTCCTTCAAGCTAAAACTGAATAGTTGCTTTTCAAAGATATCAAGACCAACTAATTTACAAACCAATTTCATGAAGATATTTAATTTCTATCAAGAAACATCTATGCATTACAACTCGATTCAAGCTATAGTAGCTATATTACTACTACATTTTAAATTTAGACAAAGAAGGAATATACTCGCATAAGTAATCCAGTTATCTAATTCTATCTACCCATTAAATTTAAGACTAATGATTTGAATCTATTTTAGTAGGGAAATATTCAACCATGTTCATCTAACCCTTCGGTAGTGGGTTGAGGTGCACCTTTCTCCCACATGGAATCAATCTATCAAAGTGGCTTGACCGGTAGATATGGACCATCTCCACGAAGAGAAATCTAGGCTGTAGGTAAATAATTATGTCTCGACAAGAAATAATATTTCAGGTAATTGCATCAAACCTTTATTGGTTTGAAGATACTTGAATTAAACTGAGTTGCTCATATCTAATTAATATAGATTTGAAAATGTTATGATTAAAAATTCAATCAATTTTAGATTTATAAAATGTATACAGTATGGAAATGGAATTTTTATCTTTACACACCTAAAATAAAAAATTGAAATATACATAGTTATTAGGAGACCCTTCTCCTACCCTTGGAGATCTGTACTGGTACTGGAGATGTACTGGAGACATGTCTCCCGTATCAGATACTTCTCCAAAAATTTCTTGATGCGTAAGGTGCTTTTGGCTGCCGTCTCTAAAGTCTCCCGACCAAAAATTGACGTCTCCTAGAAAACTTAGGACAAATACGATAAAAAGGCAAAAAAAAAAAAAGCGAACAAATAAGATAAGCTTGCAAAAAAGAAAAGTCCTAGGGAAATAACTAATAAAAACCATGTAAAGTTATAGTGATTGGATCTACTGACAGTGTAGACTTTTTGAGCGGATTGGTTTCTTATCATTGTTATAGTCTAAAGAGAAATTGCCTTTACTATTTAGCCGACAATATTGAGTGTGCTCAACATCCATATTACCTTACTTTCACTAAACAATTTAGATTGGCTATGGTATCAGCAATATAAGCAATTTTAATTTCAGTTTTTGTTCAATTTTAAAGTTAATGTTGAACTTTACCATTGTTCTTGTTTTCAAAGTTTTCTATCATGATATGTTTTGAAAATTATTAAATATTATTTATTAAAAAAATTGACATCTCCAAGTACCCCATCTCCTATTTTTGAAAATTAGTCGTACCAGTCTCCAAGTACTAGTCTATGGAGTCTCCAAAATTCAAATACCCGTCTCCTAATAAGCTTGGAAATATACATTACAATAAAAAATATTACTTCTAAAAAATAATGAGATAGACATTTTACTTTCTGAAGGTATATAAATTCTTAAACGACTGAGGTCACATCACATTCTCCAAAGAAATCATAATTAAACTCAAAATTAACTTAACTAAGATATAAGAAATGTATAATTATATGAACAACCCTATGAAACACAACTTAGCTAGATAAAATAGGTCCAACAAGACAATACCAAATTAGATACCTTCTTAGAAAGAAAAAAGAGAGAGGACTAGGCAACCCACACAGGAACAGCTTCTCGAAGCCGCGACATATCTGTAGATGGACATAATTGGTGCTTGTGGAGGACTTGCGAAGATGTATGTAGCCTACTGTAAACTAGGACAAAACTGAACACCAATGATCAGCTCCTCTATCAATTACTACCAAATGTAGTGCATACATATTAAATATGTTTGGTTCGTGGAATTGGATAGGGTTCCAAGACATATTTATAGTATTTTAAATCACACACTGGGTGACTTGAGGCTGTGTGGTCAGTTGATGTCGGATTATATATAGCATTCTAATTCCCACACTAAATGACTTAAGACCATGTGAAAGGAACACAGAATTCTATGGGAACAGCTGAAGGTAAATGGCTTTAGTGGTTGCACTAACAATCCTTTGATATTCAGCCTTTCCACATAATAAAGCAATAGATTGTTGCTTCTTGCTAGATAAAAATATAAATATAAAACAAGAATTAAAATGGGAGTTGTAGCCAAAAAGTGGAATTGTAATCTTTGAAGTCACCAGCACATTCAGAAATTATATGTTACAGAAATCTGTGATACTTCCTTTCAAATGGTGAATTCCATATGGACATGTACCTTGACATAATGCGACATTCATTTGACAACTTTCTAGTAAAGCTCAAAAGATCAAGGACCATCTATCAACGACAGGAAATACTGGACTATATCTTTGTTGCATAATTGAGGCAACGCAAAAGAAGTTGGTAGATTGCAGCATCAACCAAAGGAGTAGAACAGCTAGCTGCAAGTTTAAAACTGGAAAGAATGGTGGTGTTAATAGGCTTATAATAAATCCTGTGAAACTAAGTCAAGAGATCAAGAGTTTATTTGGGTTGCACAATATTTATCATTAAATTTGATTGAGGAACCTTATGTTAATGAAAGAAATGTGAATAAAGATGCAGAAAGAAAACAAAATTCAGAAACCAAACACAAAACTCATGACACATGTTTTACGTGGTTCATCATAAATGGCTACATCCAATTTGAAGCAGGAGAAAATTATATTATTCTCAATCTGTCAATAATACATCAGCTGCAGCTTACATCTCCAGAATATCTATCAATAAACAATGTAAACCTCTCATATACACAAGCAAACTCAAGAATACGAGAAGGCAGGGCACTTGGACGGAAAAGAAGTCTGTTGGGCTTCATATACCCAACAATCTCCCACTTGAAATCCAACGATGCTGCAGCAACCAGAGATTTCCCCCACTTCAATCTTATTATAATCCTTTGACAAGGCCAAGAGAAGTCTGGCAGAATTCGAACTTCTCTTTGGGAACTACTTTAGTCAACGCATCAGTCGGATTAACCTTTGTATCTATCTTGACAACTTGCAATTTCCTTTCTTCAACCACACTGCGAATAAAATGATGTTGTATCTCACTATGTTTGGTGCGACGATGAAACACAAGATTCTTAGCCATTTGAATGGCACTACTACAGTCACAAAACAAAGTAAACTCTTTTTGTGTACATCGTAAACCACTCAACAAGCGCCGCAACCAAATCAGCTCCGTTGTTCTTTCAGATAGAGCCATATACTCAGCCTCAGCTGTGGATTGAGCTACTGATTTTCACAGCCTCGAAACCCAACTAATGGCAGCTCTAGCAGATGTGAAAACATAAGCTGAAGTAGACCTTCGCTTTTCTAAGCCCCCAGCCAAATCAAAATCAACAAAACCTTGAACTAATTTACATACTTACTGCAGAAGTATTATGTGACTGTGGGTAGGCTTCCTACCATGGTTTTTCTGTTTACCGGGTTTTCCACGTATAAATCTTGGTGTCATGTGGATGGTATTTATTCTTTGATTATTGTTTATGCTTAATTGGTTATACTGCTATTCCGGTATTTGGTTTAAGCATTCCCGTATTAATGTTTTGGGTTCCGATATTAAAGTTTTAATTGCTAAATGTTCTGGTAATCTGTGACAACTGATTCACCCCCCCCTCTTAGTTGTCTTCCGGTTATTTGAACTTGTGAGATTTTGCCAAGATCAAGAGCTCAATGAAAAGTACAATAGAGAGGCACAATATTGATAGGAATACACTGTATTCTATGAATATGAAAATACAGATCAACTAGATCATCAATTGTTACATACAATGAATATGAGTCTGCTTATATAGGCAAGGCTATATGGATATGTGAGCACACAAACATGACATGTGGCTCACTAAGAAACAAGGGTAGGTAGGAAATAGGTGTGGTAGGTAGGAGAAACAATAAAATATTCCACATGAGGTGGATCACCCACTAAAGGTGGAATTATCACTCCACAATAAGTGGATATGATAGAGTAGTAACAAGATCAACACCGTAAAAGGTGGAAATTCTCCTACACACACTATCCCAATGTGGCACAAACACTCAAGTGTCTTATACTCAAGCTACGATGAAATGTATTATCCTAAGTAAATTTAAGTAAGGTTTAATAATATCCAAGATGAATAATTAATTACACCAACACCCCCCCTTAAGTGCAAATTAGGGGAATGCACTTAAGTCTACAATGTAACTAAGAGATGCAAAATGGGTCATGGCTACTAGGCCATGTTAGGTACCCATGTACAAATACAAATGCATGCAAACCAATGCAATGAAATCTCTCACAAAGCAGGAAAAGAGAGAAAAACCCAATGGAAAAACACCCTCCCCCAAAAGAAAGATGAAACATATATACAAAGAACTCTCATAGAAGTATGTGAAGGACAAAACCCCATGTGAGGAAAAAGTCCCACCCATATGAGAGAAGAAGAAGAGAGACTAGGAAGCCCCCCCTCAATGTAGAATCTGCACCAATGATAGAAGCTTGAAGATGAATGAAGAAACTGCTCCACAAACGTTGAACCACGTTCCTCCCCTTAGGAAGAAACAAAACCAAAGGTGTATCCATGAAGTCTCCCCAATCATGAAGGGAAGATGTAGGAAAAATACTCATGATGAATGGAATCTCTGAAAACTGCTCAAGTGTCCCCATGTCAATGCTGAAAGATACCCCCTCCAAAGGTGGTAAACTTCTCCACACTACTGAAAAAGGCACTCCAAGATCTAGTGGAGAATAAAGTAGAACAAATCCCAAAGACTCGCATGTGTCCTCAAAGAATAAAGAGACCTCCTCCAATTGCTGTACAAAAGTATCCACAATCATGTCAACCTCTAAAGAATGATCATGTAGGGAATGCACAAGAGGGTCAAAGTGTTCCCTCGCAACAATCGAAGAAAGATCATCTTCATCAAAGAGAAGATGAATGTCATCAATGATGTCTCCCAAATCTGCAATATAGGACTCCACAAACAATCCTGCAATGTCTGTCAAGTAGGCATCCCATGAAACTAAAGCTGGAAGACATGAAATATCCTGCTGCACTGAATCACAAGAATGCAAAACTGTCGCACTAGCTGCATCATCAAGTGCAATAGGTGGTGTGATATCAAGAGGAGGAGATGAAATAGAAGGCTCAAGAATGGGGTCACATGTGAGAATCCCTAAGTTCAAGTACCAAAAGTTCTCAAAATCTGAATCATCAACATAGGAAGAATCAACCTCATCAATAGGACCAAAATGTGAAAAAAAGTACAACTGAGATGTATGATCAACCACAACAGTCACAATGATAGCTCTTGTCTCCAAGTCTCTAATGATAACTAAATCAGGTGTGAACTCCACAGTTTTCCTAGTTGCCCCATGTGTGTTTTGATAGATGGAAAGAAGATTATTTGTCAAATGGGGTACACACAACACATCATTGAATGAGTTATCCCCAATGGCAATAGATCCTTTCCCAATCACATCCATGTATGTATGATTTCCCATCAAAATCTACGGCGTGTGGCAAGGCTCAAATGTAGAAAACATAGACTGCGAAGATGCCATATGATGAGAAGCCCCTGAATCTAGAAGCCATTTCCCTGAAACATGACTTGTAGTAGCACAAAAAGCTTGTCCCTTTCCTTTATCTGTCCCAAAAAAGTGATCCTTTCCTTTATCCTTACCTTTGGAAGAAGCCGATGTAGACATTCTAGAAGGTAGGTTGATTTTGATCTTCTTAAGAAGAATATCCTTCTTGTAACAATGATGTTCATCATGTCCCGACTTCTTGCAATATGCACAAAAAAGATTGTCCTTATATGATTTCCTCTTAGGTGAGAATGGTGAATCACCTTGTTGTGGAGAGAAAGATTGTGCTCCATCTTGTCGTATTTTTGACTCAGGTTGCATTTGATTCTTGCCTTTTCCTTGATTACTTTGATTCCCTTTGTTAGCCACCAAAGCTTGTGACTTTGAAGATTTGAGAATCCCCATCTTGGTCAACTTAGATTGCTCAAGTATCAACATTTCTGTGAATGAATCAAATGAGGGAGAAGTGTATGAGGAACCTTGAGCTAACATATGGATGTGAAAGGTAGATACAAAGGTTGCATACTCTGAAGGAAGCTTGTCCAAAAAGTTATAAACCAATTGAGCATCATTTTTGTCAATTCCACAATCCTTTAGCTTTGCTCTTAACTCATTTACTTTTGTGACATAATCTTGGATTGTATCAAAATCCTTGGGATCCAAAGTTGTGAGTTCACTATCAAGCTTGTAGCCCTTAATCTCATCAACTTGACAATATAATTTCTCAAAAATATCCCAAGCCTCTTTAATTGTTGTACACTTCTCAATGTGAAAAATGAGGTCATCTGATACATACTTTCTAAGAGTTCTAAGTGTCATAGCATTCTTAGTGAGCCATTCAATTTGAGCATTAGGATCAGGTGGTGCTGTAATAGTTCCATTTACATAATGAATGAGTCATTTTTCCATTAGTTTACTCCAAGACTTAATCTTCCATGAAGCATAATTATGAGGAGTTAAAAGTGGAAATTTACGAGAACCCATAGCACCAAAATGAAAAAAAAACACAAGATAGAGAGAGGCACAATCAAACAAGACACCCCCCCAAATTACTCAATCAAGAAACTGTTAGGAATCGTAAGAACAACTAGGGGGGAGGGAGGGGGGGTGAATCAGTTGTTAATGAATTTCAACCCAATTATAACTTAATCCTACTTGATACTTAATACCGGTAAACCAAACTTAATGTCGGTGAACAGATTAGCAGTTAATATCAATATCAGTGAAACTTAATGCATGAAACAAAAAGAGAAACAACATCCACAACACATAACACAGATATTTTTGACGTGGAAACCCTGTAAGGGGAAAAACCATGGTGGGAAACCTTACCCACAATCAGGTAATACTACTACAGATGGTATATGTATACAAATGGGGTCTGCACATGCAGAAAGGCCAACCGCCTAGAGCACACTGCTCAAATGGGAATTGCAATGACTACAGTAGGATGGTTAAATCCTAGAATAATGTATTGCTCAAAATAGCATCTCCAATGCTGCATTCAATACTGGTTTAAGCTCTGATAAACACCTTCAAACCTTCCTTGAACCTTCAAATGATGTCTGCTTGATTTGCTCTATGATCTGCTCATATGATTTTCAATATTCGCACATACCATGACCATACCACAATTCCACACTTCATCTAACAAATGAGATCTTACATTTATATAAAACCTAAGACCAAATGTGTAGGTCGGCTCACTAAGAATATTACAATTAAATCAATTACAAATAAGTCTTGATGCGATACCACATGTCGGCTCAATACATTTACAACAATATCCAATCAATAAATCATCTCCATAATATGTCGTGCTGATCTGGAATAGATAACGTATACCAGTCCATAACCTAGACCAATATGCCGGTAACAACAAATATATCAACCCGATTAGACCAATAACCAAAACACCAAAATCAAGTATCCAAACCATGTCTTTGACATAATCAAGTGATCTCCAGATGATAACAAATCATCATCAATGTCGGTGAACCATATAACCTGTCGGTGAGCATATATAGGTTACTGTGCATAAGTCACTGACCTTGTCGATGAACACATTGTGTCGGTTCAACAATAAACCAATATAACCATAGTGCCAAATCAACAATGTAGATCTCCAGAAGGATAAGTGTTGACATCAATTGCAAAACCAATGCAACACATCCATAATGCCAACAATCTCCCCCTTTGGCATTGATGGCAACACTAGATGGAAAAACATCTAAGTGCCAAAACAGAATGCCAAAAACCAAAAAAACCAACCACCTCTAAAATAGATCAATACCAGAAATCAAAATCAAACTACAAAGAGTATATATCTCTCCCTCAATGAGTAATGTTTTTCCATGGGTCTCTCTCCCCCTTTGACATCAAATGCCAAATCAGTTAAGAAGAAATACCAGAACATACAACCAACTACTCCCCCTGAGAAGTAGCTCTTCTCCATCAAAGTCAGAAAAAAAATTCTTTGTTAGTTTCTGTCGGTTTGATGCCAATCTTCAATCATCTAAGTCTTTGTCGGTAAGGGTATTACCCCAAGCTGCTCTTTGAGGTATTCAAAGGTTTCCTTAGGCAAAGGCTTTGTAAAGATATCTGCAATCTGATCTTTACTATTCACATAAACCAATCTTACTTCCTTTGCTTCAACATTCTCTTTCAAAAAATTATATTTGATAGAAACATGCTTAGTCTTAGAGTAAAATACCGGATTCTTTGATATATCAATTGCTGCTGAATTATCACAATAAATGATTATCGGTTCTTTGCATTTTACTTTTATGTCCTTCAACATTTTCTCAATCCATAATACTTGAGTACAATTAGTTGCTGCTGCAACATATTCTGATTCTGCTATTGATAATGATGTACAACTCTGCTTCTTGCTTATCCATGAAATCAATCCGCTACCAAGAAAGAATGCACTGCCAGTGGTACTCTATATGTCATCTACATCTCTTGCCCAATTTGCATCGGTGTATGCACATAAATCAAAATTTTCATCTTTAGGATACCATAAACCAAGATTTGTTGTGCCTTGTAGATACCGAAAAATCCTTTTTACTGTTGATTCATGATTTTCTTTAGGATTGCTCTGAAAGCTTGAAACAATACATACTACATTCATTATATCAGGTCTAGTTTGTGTCAAATACAGTAAACCTCCAATCATAGATTTGTATCTTGTCGAATTAACAGGAGCTGAATCATCCTTCAATGTCAATTTATCAGTTGTAGTCATAGGAGAACTTACCGGTTTAGAGTTTTCCATATCAAATTTCTTCAGTAGTTCCTTTAAGTATTTTGTTTGACATATGAATATACCTTTATCAGTTTGTGAAAACTGCAATCCTAAAAAGAAATTTATCTGCGTTACCTTTAGTGTAACCAAGCTTCAAAGAATATTTGTCCAATCTAGCATACCAAGCTCTAGGAGCTTGCTTCAATCCATACAAAGCTTTCCTTACTCTGCAAACCATATCTTTAACATTTGTCAATGAAAATCCATCAGGCTATTCAATGTAAACTTTCTCTTCAAGATCACCATTCAGAAATGCACATTTTACATCCATCTGATATACTTTATAGTTCTTATGAGTTGCAATGCAAGAAATAATCTAACTGCCTCAATTGTAGCTACTGGTGCAAAGGTTTCATTATAATCAATTCCCTCTTTCTGTGAATATCCTTTACAAACTAATATTTCTTTGTTTCTGGTTACCTTACCATCTTCATTAAGTTTATTTCTAAATACCCAGTTAGTTCCAATTACATTTGTCTTTAGGTCGGGGAACTAATGTCAATGTATTGTTCTTTTCAATTTGTTCTAATTCATCTTCCATTGCTTTTATCCAATGTTCATCTTGACATGCTTCAATAACAGATGTTGGTTCAATTTGAGAAATTAAGCATACCTCTTTATTTGTCAGTCTTCCTCTTGTCATATTTTGAATGATTCAGTCTTACATACCTAGGATTATTCACATGCTGCTCTTCTTTAGTCACTGTGGAATTCTCTGATGATGCCGGTGTGACTGGATCCATATTTTGTACCGGTACAATCTATATTGGTTCATTTATGATCATCTCAACTGCCGGTTCAGAATCTACAGACCTTGAATTTCCTCTAAAGTGTTCATCTATCTTCACATTAGCACTTTCAATGATCTTCTGCAATCTTTTATTAAAACATCTATATGCCTTGCTTTTAAATGAATAACCAAGAAATATTCCTTCATCACTTCTAGGATCAAATTTACCAACATACTCATCTCTCCTAATATAGCATTTTCTTCCAAATATTCGGAAGTATTTAAGAGTAGGAGTATTACCAAACCATAGTTCATAACGGGTCTTATCGGTTTCACTTTGATGTGAACTCTGTTGAAAGTGTAAACCGCTATATTTACTGCTTCTCTCCAATACACATGAGGTAGATTTGCTTCCAATATCATGCTTCTAGCTGCTTCCAGAATAGTTTTGTTCTTCCTTTCCATAATTCCATTATGCTGAGGTGTCCAGGGTGTTGATAGTTGTCTTTTGATTCCATTCACTTCAAAGAATGTATTAAATTCCTTAGATGTAAATTCTCCTCCTTGATCAGATCTCAAACATTTGATTTTCTTACCGGTTTCATTCTCTACCATTGCCTTGTATAATTTGAATTTTCCAAAAGCCTCTGATTTCTCCCTGAGAAAAGTAACCCAACACATTCTAGAATAATCATCAATAATTAGCATAAAATATCTATCTCCCTGTAGACTTCTTGTTCTTGTCGGACCACACAAGTCAGTATGAATTAAATCAAGAACATTATTGGATTTCTCATAAATACTCTTAAAGGTTGTTCTAACTTGCTTTCCCATTTGACATTCCTTACATACCGGATTATGAGGTTTCACAATCTTAGGTAAATCCCTTACCGCCTTAGTTGAACTGATCTTTACAATGCAATCAAAATTTACATGACAAAGTCTCTTATGTCATAACCAACTTTCATCAATATGTGCAATCAAACATGTCTTATCACTGTTATTCAAATGAAAGATATTACCTTTAGTCTAATTACCGGTTGCAATCTCCAATCCAATTATGTTCATGATTTTGCATTTTCCATTCTTGAATTGTAACTGAAATCCCTTTTCAACTAATTGACCAACACCCAAAATATTACGCTTCAAACCTTCAACATAATAAACATTGTCAATATTGTTCTTACCATCCAAAGATATAGTGCATTTTCCTTTGATTAAACAAGCTTTATCATCGCCAAATCTTACTAGACCTCCATTATATTCCTGAAAAGATAAGAATTTGCTTTTATCACCAGTCATATGATGTGAACATCCACTATCAATGATCCATTCATCATTTTCTTCAATTTTAGTTGTCAAGGCCTGCTCTACCTGTGGGACCGTAGGTGTTGGTTGATCTTCTTTTATTCAACAAATGCCCATCCATTGTCTGTCGGTTCTTCATCAGAATCATCTGTAACTCCTTCATCAGCATAGTAACATGATTTATATATGTTCTTAAATCTGTATCTCTGATATTCAGGGTTTGGCTTATATGTTCTTTTAGCTTCCTCTCTCAATTTTGCATGTCTATCAAGACATTTGGATGCTATGTGACCAACTCTATTGCAATTAAAACATTTAAACGGTGCTTTACCTTCATACTTACTTCCAACTAGACCTTTAGGCATCTTTCTTGCAAATAGTGCTTCAAGGGTGAACTCACAAAGCCGGTTCCCACTTTTGCCAACGAAGGAATTTGGCGAAAGTGGGAAGTTTATTTTTTGAGGGGTTCGAGCGAAGTGGGGGTGTTTGAACGGAATACCCTTTGGGGTGCACACGAATCCTCAACTTCGCTTGAACCCCCTCTTTCGAGCGAAGCACCTTTATTGCGTGTTTCAGTTATAGCACGGGGGTTCGATCGAACCCCCTTTCATTCGAACCCCTCTAAAAATGGGGGGTTCGCTCGAACCCCCCTTCATTCAAACCCCTTTTTTGACACTTCTCTGAAGATTTCTACATTTTTTTGCAAATTTTTGGCCTTCAAACCTCTGGTTGAAGGCTCAAATGGAATGATCTTGACAACCCAAAATGATGTATTGTAGTCCTCAAAGAAAGCTTTCCAATGACTATAATTTTATTACATATTGAGTTTATTATGAACTTGTTTTTTTAATTTTACCAAACATAGGTTTTTCATCGAACATGAACTTCTTTGTTCAACGCATTGGGAAAAATAGGAAACTAATTCAAAAAAATTCTGAAAAATATCTACACCCCAAGTATTTATTTCTTCTTTCTAAAAAAAAAAAAAAAGAATTTTGATATATATAGAACAAGTTATGTGTTCAAACTTAAACCTATGTCTGAATTATGACTAGTAGGACTTCAAAACTTAATAAAATGAAAAATATTGAACATATCACTATCAAACAAACTGCAAGCCCTGGATATTGATGTTACAAACCAAAATTCGAAAGAATTGAGTTTTTATCATTTATAGAAAAAAAGTTATGCATTTAGGGAGGCACATCACTCTTAAAAAATGTAGTTTGTTGTAAAAAACTACTTTTCGAGGGAGATGGAAAAATTAAAAAAAAATCCTTCAAAAAAATTTGAAAAAAAATTATATAGAATACAGACAAAATGCTACAGATCACTAATTTATATCATCTCCAAATTCTTAATAGTTTAAAAGTTATAGTTGTCGGAAGTTGAAGATTATTTTAAAATTGTTCATCTCAGTGTCAAAAGTGGCAAAAAAGTGGGAACCATTATTGCGAGTTCACCCTCAAGTTCTTCCAGTTCTTCATTTTCCCTCTTGATATCTTCAAGTTCTTTTGCATAAAGTGCTTTCCAATCAGATTTGTCAAATGATGACGTTCTGAAGCCTAAATCTGTCTTAACTATAACAAAAGGACCAAATTCCTCAAGCTCAAATGCTGAAAGTTTTTCAGCCAAGGTATCTCTAGATACTGATGTATTCGGCATTGTTCTCAACTCATTAATAGCAGTTACTTTCATTTTGTAAGCCGGTGGCAGAACTTTTAAAACTTTAGAAACAATTTCATCTTCACTTAAGGATTCTCCACAACATTGTATTCCTAAAATAATTTCATTAACTCTTTCCATAAAAGCAGAAATTCTTTCATCTTCCATTTCCAAATTTTCATACCTGACCTGGTAACATTTCAGTTTTGCAATTTTGACAGTGGTATCTCCTTGATTCAATGTCTCCAATTTATCCCAAATAGCTTTAGCAGTAGATCGGTCTGATAATCCCATGATTTGCTGATCTGATAATGCGCTCAGAAGTGCTTCTCTTGCTTTGCAATCATTCTCATGATCTTTACCCAAAGTTGGTGGATTAGGTTGATTCGGAGTAGGACCAACATAGCCATTCTTTGTAACTTCCCAGATGTCTCTTCCAATGCAATTCAGATAAGTCTCCATTCTGATCTTCCATATACCATAGTTAGTTCCATCAAGTTTAGGACTGTCCTTCCTGAAAATGTTTGTTGCCATAGGATCTCCTCAAACTGTTAGACTTCTACAAAAAGAGAAATTAGCTCTGATATCAATTGTTAGGAACCCGAAGGACAACTGAGAGGGGGGGGGGTGAATCAGTTGTCAATAAATTTCAACCCAATTATAACTTAATCCAACTTAATCCTTAATACCGGTAAACCAAACTTAATGTCGGTGAACAGATTAGTAGTTAATATCAATACCGGTGAAACTTAATGCATGAAACAGAAAGAGAAACAACATCCACAACACATAAGACAGATATTTTTGACGTGGAAACCTGTAAGGGGAAAAAACCACGGTGTGAAACCTTACCCATAATCAGGTGATACTACTGCATATAGTATGTGTATACAAATGGGCTCTGCACATGCAGAAAGACCAACCACTTAGAGCACACTGCTCAAATGGGAGTCGCAATGACTACAGTAGGATGGTTAAATCCTAGAATAATGTACTGCTCAAAATAGCATCTCCAATACTGGATTCAGTACCGGTTTAAGCTCTGATAAACATTTTCAAACCTTCCTTGAACCTTCAAATGATGTTTGCTTCATTCACTCTATGATATTCAATATTCACACATACCATGACCATACCACAATTCCATACTTCGTCTCACAAATGAGATCTTACATTTATACAAAACCTAAGACCAAATGTGTAGGTCAGCTCAATAAGAATATTACAATTAAATCAATTACAAATAAGTATTGATGTGATACAACATGTCGGCGCAATACATTTACAACAATATCCAATCAATAAATCATCTCCATAACGTGTTGTGCTGATCTGGAATGAATAATGTATACCGGTCCATAACCTAGACCAATCTATAAGTAACAACAAATATGTCAACCTGATTAGACCAATAAGCAAAACACCAAAACCAAGTATCCAAACCATGTCTTTGACATAATCAAGTGATCTCCAGATGATAACAAATCATCATCAGTATCGGTGAACCATATAACCTGTCGGTGAGCATATACCGGTGACTATGCATAAGTCACTGACCTTGCCGGTGAACACATTGTGTCAGTTCAACAGTAAACCAATATAACCATAGTGCCAAATCAACAATGTAGATCTCCAGAAGGATAAGTGTTGACATCAATGACAAAACCAATGCAAAACATCCATAATTCCAACAGAAACCCCCTCAAAATGGTGATTTGACACTTTATACTTAGTGCGTATACAATGGGCCACTTGCAAATCAATGCAAAGTGGACTTCTGTTTTCAATTTACAACTTCTCAAAATGAGATACAAGAGACTTCAATAAATACTGCTAGTGATCTAAACTGAGATCCAAACGAAATACAAGTACCAAATGGACCAAAAATGACCAAATGCTGAAAGTACAATTTTTACTCAAAATCACTGCAAACAAATGGCAGATTATGAAAGTAGACGAAAAATTATGCACTTTCAAAAAAAAAGACACCTGAAAAGGAGGTCGTATGACCCCAAACAAAGCCTCTGAAGTTGCAAAATCAAGGATTAGACAGGTACAGTCACGAAGATCTGCAAATTTTGGAAAAACCCATCCATCAAAATCAGAAAATTTCTCCACCACTACGAAGAGCACGAAATTCTAGCCCATTTCAAAAGAATTGCGCCAAAAAAGTAGCAAAAATGAGCAAGATATGGCCTTCCAAAGTTGTACTGCAAAACTGAAAAGCTCAATGAGAGAGGGGTAAAAAATTACTGCTGACGCCAACAAATTACGAGCTTAAATTTGATGCCCGTCTGGTCGTCCCACCCCCCGCAAAGCATGTCTGTACGATGATGTCATCATCCACGTGGCACAGTGACTGGATGTACAGCCGAATAGAATGTTGCCACGTGGCACAGGGGCTTGAAAAAATGCGTGGTTGCTAACTGTCAACGCGGTTGGAGCACGATGTGTCAGAGCACAGAGTGGCACGATCGGAGCACGGAGTGGCGGTACTGGCAGAGGCGGCCGACGGGAGAATGATAGAAGCTGTCAATGCTACTAGAAGAAAATCGGAGCACGATGGCGGTGGAAGAGGATGCCTGGCGGGAGAGCATGGCACGGCTTGTCGAGAAATATAGATGTCGGCGGTGGATGCCGGAGCCGAAGCCGGAGCAAGGTAGAGTCGTCGAAGGAAGCCATCGAGAGGGCTTCTGGCGGACGATACGGTGGCGGTTGGGTTTGTAGGCAGCTGACGGAGCTATACGGCCCTACAAAAAATTAAATCTGCAGTACAGGGGGTCACAAGGGGGGGAACCCCCCAAAAATTTTTTTTTTTTTGAAAAAAACTTTTTGCAAAATGAATAATGATTTTTTTTTTTTTTTTTTTTTAATTTTCGAAATCTGAACAAATATAGCAAAATTGGCGAAAAATTTTCTCACCAAAATAGGCCGACTATATAGTCAAAATTTATGGAAACTGCCTCCCAGACTCAACCGTGATGTCCAAATCACTGTACGACGCCCCCAAAAATAGCACCTCCTCAAATCCGAAAATTGAAGCCTTCAAAATGACTAATCAAAGACGCCCTATAGGCTCTGATACCATGTGAGATTTTGCCAAGATCAAGAGCTCAATGAAAAGTACAATAGAGAGCCAAATATTGATAGGAATAAACTGTATTCTATCAAGATGAAAATACTGATCAACTGGATCATCAATCATTACATACAATGAATATGAGCCTGCTTATATAGGCAAGGCTATATGGATATGTGAGCACACAAACATGACATGTGGCTCAATAAGAAACAAGGGTATGTAGGAAATAGGTGTGGTAGGTAGGAGAAACAATAAAATATTTCACATGAGGTGGATCACCCACCGAAGGTGGAATTATCACTCCACAATAAGTGGATATGATAGTGTAGTAACAAGATCAACACCATAAAAGGTGGAAATTCTCCTACACACTATCCCAATGTGGCACAAATACCCAAGTGTCTCATACCCAAACTACTATGAAATGCATTATCCTAAGTAAACTTAAGGTGTAATAATATGTAAGATGAATAATTAATTACACCAACAGAACTGTCTAACAAATTAACTGGGCGAAGATCATTAGTAATAATCTAGATGATCAATTGAGAAATTTAGAAAATAATAGGACATTCTACATGAACTCTTACTTAGTCTATTCTTGTTAGACACAATGCACCACTGAGAGGGGGGTGAATTGATGGTTCTCAACTTTTTCCCTTTAACTAACTTATGTGTGTATACCCGTTATGAGATCTAACACAATGCAGACTTACCAATTAGCGGGGAGACTTAATCACAAATGCAATCACACACAAAGGGACATCACATAACACTAGCATGTACGAGGAAAACCCAAGATGGGAAAAACCTCGGTGAGCAATGCTACTGGAGTCTACTGCTCCAATCCAACCTCACAATGAAATATGTTACAATGTTTAGGGCACCAACCCGAGGAGCTACGACCCCTTATTTAGGGCACCAACCCAAGTTGCACCAACCCCTGATTTTAGGGCACCAACCCAAGGAGCACTAACCCCTAACTTGTTTATGGGCTACAACCCAAAGGAGCTACAACCCCTGCAGTGAGCTACAACTAAGTGATCACCATACATTATCTTCACATACAAAGGTAGTAATCTAGCTACAAGTGAGTCTTGTAACCTCTCAATACAATCCTTCCTGGTGGTAAGATACCTCCTTCGCCTTACCAGTTCTCTATTGAATCTTCAGCAACTCAGCCACTATCTTGTTGGATCTCCTCTATCACTCTCTACTCTCTTCTTCTCACTGCTGCTGCTTACCAGTTCCTCCTCTTAGCACACTGCCTCTCCTCTTCTAGTTTACCTCTATCTTGTCCACAACTATCTGTCACTGTCGATTCTCTACCATTCCTTCTTACTTGACCAGGTTCCTCTGGTTCTTCATTCAACTTGCATTCACTCTCTACCGCCTTCTCACAGGTAGCCTTGACCTTACCGATTAAACCCTCTTACCGGTTCTCCAACTAATATTCAGACACTTATGATCTTTCCTAATTAGACTTAGACTGCTTTCATTACTCACAGAGGTATACCAACACTCTGTCCAGCATAGTCTTCTCATGCATCATCAACTAGCCCTTCTCATTGATTTTGGCTTGCGTATATATAAACAAGTTTTCCCGCAAAAAACCAATTCAAACTTTAGTAGGTTAGGGTTTCTTCCATCGATCAAATCTTCATCAGATTCAATCCAATCTGCCTTGGATCGATCACCTGCATTGGAGGAATGCATCTGTATGCATTTTCCATCATCCAATGCATATTTGCTAAAAATAGCAAATCTAACATTGTTCTTCAGCCTCGAAATCAGTTGACACATTTATGATCCAGCTATTTCCTTCTCGAGGTCAATCTGCAGTTGGATATCAAGCATCGATCATGGCGCTAGCAGATCTGTGATCTTCCTCTGTCGTTCATCTTTCATCGAGTCGCAAACTTTGCAACTCCCCCGTGATTTTCGCAGTCGACATTTAATGTCGACCAATCATAACTACCTCTTTGACACCAGACATCACCGACCTCTACATATTCGCCACCTCATCTCTGTGTGGCATCACATTCTCATGCATCCAATCTCACCGACATAGAGTCAGTTTATGCTTGCACATCCGACAAACCCTTACCGGAATCAATCCTTATCGGTTTGCCGACACAAACCTTGTCGGTAGACCTTCATGCCATCACCAGCTTAATCTTGTTGGTGTAACACATCAACTGAGCATCAACCATGTCGATCCTCAACAGTCATCAAGAGTAACTCCACATGTATGACTTCATCTGATGAAGGTTTTTCACTTCTTTCCATTCAACTCACTCAGTTGCATACCGGTATCTTTGTTTACCGATAACCACCTAGATGACTCTATTTCATCATCCTTCATTAGACCTGCACCAGTGGCAACACAACACACCATCTTCATTTTGGTAACTCTATTTTTTGTGCTGCTGCAGACATAGCATCATTTGTCCAATTCATCTCACAACCGGTTTGCCAAAGTGGCAAAAACCCTTCGCTTCAAATCTTCCTTCACCATCCTGGTAACACATCTTGTCTTCACATGCTTATCCAGTGTGTATCTCTAATCCCACTCTCTGGAGGCTTAACTATTCTCAGACTCTAGAAGCATTCTCATCTTCCGCTTGGTCATCCGGTTTGTTCATTTACTCACCTGCCTATCTCAAGGAATCATTATGCCGGTACAAGTGTGACTTCACTGAGGGGAGGATACATCTTCAACTTGACATATGTCCCAATATCTTTCCATATGTCAGCATGCTTACAGAAGCATCTTACTCTTGTTAACCTGTCACATAATCGGTGATAGCTTCTTCATCCGGTGGGAGTCCTGCTAGTTAACCTTACACTAGCAATCTGATGGCCTACACATACTTCACCTCTGGTGTTGATGTGATCCAAATAGCATTCCACCTCTTCATCACAATGAATACCCATCATGTAGTCTCTTCATTCCGGTTATTGCAAGGTATTTATAGAAGATATTTTAAGGATTAAAAGGAAAGATAATATCTTTCCTAATCATAGCACATTTAAGAGCAAACATAGAAAGTTTGTGAGAAGATTTAAGGAAATTTATAGAAGAATTTTTTAGAAAACTTTATAGCACACTTAGAAAAGTTATAGAGGTAAACCATTCCAGCATATAGAGGCAATATATACCAGTCTATTGGGGGTAACTCGTATCAGCATTTGAGCAGATATATACGGCAATCTTGGAGGAGTCATTATTGCAGATTATAGCAGATTTGGAGCAACGATTAAAGAAAACTTTGAATCAGAAATTGCATCATTTCAGAGCAAACTTAATTACAAATCTTAAGCAGAGATTGTTGGAAACTTTAGTTGTTGTGATGTGTTGTCATTGATGTTACTATGCATTACAGATGGTGAGGCAGTGAGTGTTTTGGTATTGATGTGTGGTTTGGTGAAGATGTTGAGAGGTTTTGAGAAGGTTGGTAGTGGAAGGTTCAATATGCAGGAAATACTATTTATGCAACAAAGAGTATTTAATGTTTTAGTGGAAGAATGTTTTGCATTTCTATGGTATGTGAAGATTGTGCTGCAAATTTGGATATAATGTTTATGTTTTATGTATATTGCACTATTAGGTTTGGAGGTCCTTTATTGCTCAAACGGTAAAGTTGGTTGTTGTTATTTCAAACAGTGATGCTATTTGTCAAAACTGGTCTAGAGTAAACTTGGTGGCTTCTAGATATATGGATTCAAGTGTCGCGGTTTCGAGGACGTGTTTATTTGGTTTATGTAGTGTTCCAGTTCAGTTTTCTGGTGATAGCTTGATTGGAATGTGAAGTTATGATGTTCCGAGTTTTGTGATGTTAGCTAGTCCAGTTTTCAATTGACTGTGATGGTGTATCCTACTCAGATCATATTCCCTTGGTTTAGGTTTGCTTTGGAGAATGAGTTTGGTTTTTGTTTTGGCTCTCACAATGGTGTGAAGAGATCCAAATTGTGTAATTTTCTTTGGAGGATAGTTTTGGGTCGATTGGTTAACATGCTTTAATGTTTATCTACACGTTTCATTTGATGTCAATCTTGGAAGATGTGTTAGTGTGCATGGTTCATTGGAATTGTTTGGAAGGGATGTATTGTGATGTTTTTGGGTCCTCTCTATCTCTTGGAGAGGACCAAAATGGATATTTCTAGTCCAGTTGGCCAAATTTATGTAATATTATTTATTTTGTCTATGGCCAACCTATTTAAGGGTTTTAATAATTAATCTCGTATATAAAGGAGTGCAAATATGTGAATAATTTATGGGATGTGTGTGAATTGACAAGCAGTGGATGTAAATGATTTGTAAATATATTTGATGTTAGAGATGTGCGAAAGTCAATTGTGAAGAGCTTTAATGATAATATCTTCAATATGACAATATTTTGAGATAGTGTTTGAAGTTAGATGTGTTTTCCATGATCTTGGTCTCTCGACACAGTGGTTCAAAAATAATTTTATGATCAATCGATCTTGTTCTTTTCAATTCAACTATTCCTTTTCTCTACCAAATGACAATGTGTTTCTTGGTGGCTTTCTGTATCTTTCCCTGGGACAGTGCATCTCTGTTCTATAAGTTATTTATATCTTGCCCTAAAGTTGTGCACCTTAGTTCTGCAAGTCCTCTTAGGAGTAGTGGATTCTGGAGGCAATATTATAACAGATTATATTCATATTGCCTCATATTACCTCATTCCACTTGATGATGTTGATAACATACCCTTTAATGATGATACATTAGAAGAGTTTGAATATGATGTAGGACTTGAGCATCTTGACGATCAAGGGACCTCTCTTCTAGCTCCCATTTATCCAATTGAGATCACATATGCATCTTTTGTTGCTAATCTATTGAGCACTTCTAGTGATTCATTGTAGCAAGTAAACTACAATCTTTCAAATACAATCTTGTTAGATGATTCCTTGAGAATTTTTTTAGTCTTGTTTATAGAGTCTCAGATTTTAGATATTGAGGACCACTTTGAGGAGTTATCTCTCCTCTTTGATGACAATCATGACATAGTTGTTGTCACACCATCTTTGTCTTTGGATCTTGTTCAACATAAATTAGCACTTTCCCCTACTTTGTCACCTTTTGCTTTGATTGGAAATGTACTAATTTGATTATGGCATCATCATCTACAAAAGACTTGACAAAACATGAGAAGATTTCAGCAACACAATATATATATATATATATATATATATATATATATATATATATATATATATATATATATATATATATATATATATATATATATATATATATATATATATATATATATATATATATATATATACTTCTTCCTACTAATTCCTATCTAGAATAGGAAGCATTTGTGTAGTTGTACTTGGTATATCTTCTTCCCAAGTGGAGAAATGTTGATTGTAGGTATTGGATCTTATTTTTGTACAAGGATTACCATATCTGTAGGATATTATACATTATGGAGGGCTCCTTAGTCTCTCTCATTCCTTTTTATGGAGGGATAATTGATTTTATATTTGTGATGGATGTACTCCTTGGAGGTATAATTGAGTCCTCCATTTAGCGCTCTTTTATCACTTTCATTTTTTCGTATCTTTTCTCTCCTTTCGAGAGAAGTTTTGTCCAATGAGATTACATTGTAAATAGGTACCCAATATGGCCTTGTAGTTGGGACCCATAATAATCTCCATATTTTGCATCATTTGCATATGCCTATTACTCCCTATGTTGAACTTAAGGGGGTTCTTGGCATAATAAGGTAGTTTACCTATGTAGTTCACTAGTAGGTCCTATTCTCATGTTAAGTTTACTTAGCTCCTAGGACTCTTTCTACATGGTCTTAGTTGTCGATTATATCATATCTTATCTTTTGGAATTCAAATATTGAGTCCTAGGTAATTTAATATTCATCAAATTAGTTGTCTCATTGTATAGGATTAAGACACATCACAATCTTGTCTAATCTGACCTATCAACCTTGCTTATAGAAGCATGACATCGAATGTACAATTTATGATGTATGTCCAAGTTCAATCTAATCTATTGTGCCCATAAACATTGTTTTTCTCATATTACTCTCTTATGGAAAGCATATTTTTTGTTTTGCAGGTTATCATAGAGGATTAAGTCCATTGGTGACTCTAACAATAATCACTTTCTTTGTCCCCCACTATCCCCATATTAATTTCATTTCTCTAAACCTTATATCTTTTTCTAAATCCTTTGCCTCCTCCTATCCCTTTTCCTTGTAAGAATTAGTTTACTTCTTAGTATAAGTAGAAACATATAATTCTCCAAAGTTTTCTTTCCCTTTTGAAAGTTATCTATAGGAGAATCCACAAATGTGTTGCCCCAAATTCTAGTGTCTTTTGGCCTCTTGGGCCTCAACTATGAGAATTGACAGCCACAAATACCTTTAAATATGTACATTTGGAAGAATAAATGTAATGAAAATTCTTAAGTGACATTCCCAACAAACCATCTCTTTATCAAAAAATAATGTCAACCTTATCAAAAAAATTAAGATAAACATATTTGTGCCTCTCAATTAAAAATCTCTATAAATAAACTCATAAAATTTTCTCCAATTTAATTCTCTGATTCTCATTAAAAAATTATATGACATTTTTGTATCACTTAAAAACTAAATAGAAAGGAAAATTCGAGTACCATAAAATTTTTAAATTAATTAAAAAACTATGTAAAGTATAATATACATTCTTGAGAAGGAAATTGTACACTACCTTGGATTTTAGAGACCCAACATTCTCTACCAAGATTTTATCCTGCAAATTTTGCATTCATAAGACAAACCAACTTTGAATATGATTAATGTAAAATATTATAAAAAAAAACTTATATATTATTTTCCAAAGCAAGAAAATATTCGAAAAGGTTTAGATAACATACTACTTTAAGGTCATGTCATTTTCATAATCATAAACGTAACGTGTAAACAATAATTTATAGAAACTAAATCAAGAATGAATTATGGATTACCTTTCTCAAATGTATCTTTCTAGCACTAAAACTCATTTTCTTCTCAAGTTTCTGCAACTCTTTAAAATTTAGAAAATCCAAGTCTTCACCATTCATATGTCTGCCATAAGAGTAAGATGTTTAAAGCTATAATAAGTAGGAACATTTATTGAATTTTATAATATACAAATAAATATTAAAATTCCTCTATGATTCAACGTTCTTACTTGCAGGTTTTTTCTAAATGTGTTGTCTCTATTCGCAAGTTCTCCAATTCCATACGTAATGTCTATTGGCACATAAAATGTTAGTCCATAAACTATTAATAACTATTGTACATATTCTACATAAATTTTTATCAAAATGTAAAATATCTAAAATACAGTTTTGAATTTTTGGTGAATAGAACAGATATTGTTATATTGTTTTTATATTTGTCAATTAATGAGTTATGCAGAAATTCATCAGTTGAGGAGTATTTATTTAAAAAAATCGTATTGGCATGTCAAATATTTTACATTACCACCCCCTAAACTCTTTTAATGTCTTACAAAATAAATTCATATTATTATTTTCTAAATTATAACATAAGTTTCTTTATATGAAAATATGTTATACATAATAAATTACGATATAAATTACATTATATTTAATGCATATATAATCATTCATGATAAATATTTATCACTACTTAAAAATTAAAATGAAAAATACAGTCACAATTCTTGCATTTATTTTGAACTTGTCTTTAAATGTCTCATTTTAGTCTTCAATACACTGTATTCTTGTGTATAAATTGATAAAACCCAATCAATTCCTCTATCTTTATTAGTTCATCACTTGAAAGTTGAAACCCAAACATAGAATGATTGCTATTAGTTTTTGTTTTTTTTTTAATTTAGGAATAAACACCCTCAATATCTTATCCACCTTACACAAACCTTAACTTTCCCTCACCAAGAGATTAGTTCCTCCTAAATGTAGATTGTTGCCAATTGTCTCACATGCAAGAGCATTCAACTTTGGCACCTAGGATGTTATATTTAAAGAGAAGACCTAGGGAACTATATTAAATTCAATGAAAAAATCACGCATTATAGACAACATTCAATAAGCATTATAAAAAAAATACCATATAGATAACTCCACATTTACTTAAAAAAAAAAAACTACACTAGGTGACACATAGACCTGCCACTTTTCCAAAGTATTAGTCATCACATAGACCTAGTATCAAGAGTGATTTTGCCTCATAAAGTAGCACATTGGATGACACCAGCAAAGAATGTAGAGTTCAGCAAACAAGTACATGAGTTGTTAGAGAAGGGGTTGATCTATGAGAGCATGAGTCCATGTGCAGTGCCTGTTGTCCTAGCACCAAAGAAAGATGGAGAATGGAGAATGTGTACTGACTTAAGAGTCATCAAGAAAATCACAATAAAGTAGCAGTTTCCTTTGCCAAGTATGGATGACATAATAGACTATTTGAGTGGTGCAAGATACTTCACCAAGATTGATCTCAAGAGCGAATATCATTAGATAAGAATCTAAGAGGGAGAAGACTGCATTCAAGAAAAATGAGTGGTTGGTCATGCCTTTTAGACTCTGAGCACATTCATGCGGCTAATGAATGAAGTACTAAAGGAGTTCTTGGGTAAGTTTCTCATTCTCTATTTCGATGATATTCAATCTTTAGCAGAACAAGGGAGGAACACATACAACAAATCAAGCAAGTATTCCAGTAGTTGACGGAGGAGCAGTTGCTGATCAAAATCAAGAAATGCATTTTCATGAGGAATGAGCTAGTATGTCTAGGATTTGTAATCTTTGCAAAAGGTTTGAAGATGGCTCCAGAGAAGGTGAGAGCAATTGCTGAGTGCCTTACATCTGTACACATTAGAGAGTTAAGATATTTTCATGTCTTGCAAATTTTTTACCCAAAATTATATGAAAATTCAGTATCATTCGTACACCTATGACAGATAATGAGGGCAGACCAAAAATAATTCAAGTGGACATCCAGAGCACAAAAGAGTTTTAAACAGCTGATATAGAAGGTGACAAAGCAGTTGGTACTAACGCTATAGGATTTTAACAAAGTCTTTCAAGTAGATTATGATGCTAGTGGCAGTGCTATTGGACTAGTCATGAACCAGGAAGGAAGACCAATTGCCTATTTTAGTGAGAATTTAAACAATAGCTTGAGAAGGTATTTAGTATATGATCAAAGAGTTCTATTTCATAATCCAAGCACTGAAGAAATGGACACTAGTTGGTGCCAAAAGAGTTCTTATTGTATACTGATCACCAAGCACTCTAGTACCAGAACAATCAAGGCAAGTTGAATTAGAGGCACATGCGGTGGGTAGAGTTCATGTAGAGTTGCACCTTTATCCCCAAACATCGAAGCGGTAAATTAAATTGGGTGGCAGACACACTGAATAGAAGGAGGACCCTGATAATGCAAATGAGGCTGACTAATAGGATTTGATGAGTTGAAACTCTTGTATAAATATGATCCAGACTTTGCAAAGGCATGGAAGACATGTGGAGAATCGGTACTAATGGACAGAAGTACGTAGATAGACTATTTCATCTAGGATGACATGTTCAAAGGAAATCATCTATGTATTCACGGGAGCTCAACGAGGGATAATTTAATCAAGGGGAAACATTCTCAAGGATTTACGATGCATTTTGGTATTGACAATAAAGTGGCTTTGGTGAATGAAGGATTTTTCTGGCCTCAGATCTACAAAGATGTCCAGAACTATGTGTAAGAGTGCAATACATGTCAAGTAGCTAAGGGAGTGAACCAAAATACTGAGTTGAGCGAACCTCTTTCGATTCCATAAAGACTTTGGGAGGACATCAATATGGAATTTGTGTTAGGATTGTTGAGGACACAAAGGGGATATGACTCCATAGTTGTGGTGGTGGACTGATTACCCAAGATGGCACACTTCGTTCTTTGTAAGAAGACTCGTGATGTAGTACATAATGCTGACCTATTCTTCGGAGAAGTGGTGAGGCTACACAGAATATTGGGGCATTGGGGCATTGTTTTAGACCAGGATACTAAGTTTACCGGATAATTTTAGAGGACACTATAAAAGAAGATGCAGACAAACCTAAAATTCAGCTTAACATTTCACCCATAGACTGAGGCAGTGAACAGATGCTTCGAAAACTTGCTCAGATGCTTGGTAGGAGGTAAAACCGATAATCGGGACTTAATCTTGCCATAGGAAGAGTTTGCATTTAATATTTCAATAAATTAGAGAATCAAGAGAACACCACTTTAGATTGTTATTGGAGTGCATCTGAGAGGGGTGACTGAAGTCCAGGACCATAGACAACAAGATAAAAAGAATACAGAGGTAGAGGAGTTTGCAAAGTACATGAAGACTGTCGATGAGGAGGTCAAGCAACACCTAGAGAGCATGAACAACTAGTACAAAGAGTGAGCAGACACCAAACAAAGACAAAAGGAATTTGAAGCTAGGGATGAAGTTATGGTGTATCTTGAAAAGGAGAGATTTCTAGTAGGAATATGTACAATAAGCTAAACTTGAAGAAGTTTGGGTCTTGCAAGATCATCCAGAAATTTGATTACCAGAGGGTGTTGACATTTCAACGATCTTCAACATTGCAGCTCTCTCAATTTAGAGAGCACACGAGGATCACTCAAAGGCACATTCACAACAACTACTTGTTGAACAGTACTAGATTGCTGGGGGAGTGAATTAGCAAATACTAAAATTTAATCAGATTATTTCAATTGTTAACTCATCATACATTCCATCCATCACATGCATGTAAATAAATAACAGAAATAATAAAAGCAATTATATAGGAACTCCGACATTTTTATGTAACAAATCCACAGTGAGAATCAAACACGATATATGTATAGCTAATTACAGAGTTTAGCTGAAAGGCTAGGGACCTCATTGCTCTAAAATATGACTTGCAGGCTAAGGCACACAACCTTAGTGAAAGATATAATAATTACTTGCACACATTGAAGTGCACCTCTCTAGGGCGAGATACAATTCTTATAATACAATGATATCAACAAGATTGAGCTATAGAAAAGCATCTACTAGAATGCAAATAATAGTTCACAATTCATTACACATCTTAAAAAGTCTTCATCTCTAATCTGCCACATCTTTGAACCTCTAAACTATATCACAATAACATCACACACCATATCCTCTACATCTCCAAATCAATGCAATAAATTTTTCCTTTATATATCAACCACAACCTTAATAACATCCCCTAGGTCAGCCTAACAAGATGGAACATGTCTATGCAAAACCATTAGCCCAAAACCAATCTTGTAATGTCCCCTTCTCAATAAGGAGTAATCAGAGGTCCATTGGCCTATTCTAGAGACCCGTAGGCTGATTGGAATGAGGAATTAGGGCTTCCTATTTTCTAGGATGATTCTTCACAGTTTTCAGGGATGTTTTGATTGGAGTTTGGCAGAATGAATCAAATTTTCCTTCTGGGTTTTCTGTAAGCTTCGCAGTGGTATGACATGCAAGTAATTCAGGGGAGTTTGCAGAACTTACTATTTTTAGTAAGTTGATGTCAATTGTCATGATTACTGGTTTTTTTTGGGTTTCTCAAGCTGAGCTACAGGGTTCGAAGAATAGTCTTTTTGGAGTTGTTTTCAGGACTTACTATTTTTAGTAAGTGCTATTTCAGGCAGTTCTTTTTTTAGCATCTCAATTTTGGGTTTAGACCCAGCTCAGTTTGATGGTACTGATCAGTATTTATTTTGCTAGTGAATTATTAAATATTAATACTTTACTCTAAAGTTTAATATTTAATTATATTGTTGGACGACTTAGGAAATGAAAGGGGCATCTTATTCAAAATTTATTTATTCTCCAAACTCAGGCGTCCAAGGATGAAATATACGCTCATGTATAAAGTTCTTTTGTGTTGCAAGTTGAGACCAAGGAAAAGTTTGAATTTTGTGCCTACGAAAGGGGGACGCCAAGGCAAAGTCATGTTTGAAATGAAATGAAACTGAAGAAGTGTAATTTGGATGCCATTTGGAGGTGAATTTGGGGTCTCGGAATCCATAAATATGAGAGCTTGGTCTCTCATTTGTCATCTTTGAACATTTTCATAACGAAGTGCTGCCAAAATTGTGCCAGACCTTTGCTTCGAAGTTGCGTGCTTCCTAGCTTGTACTAGTTTTGTGCTTGAGAGATAGCACCTAGCTGTGAGAGAGCCTATTTCTCATTCAAATGAGTAGATTGAGCTTCAAAGTGGTCAAGTTTTCTATTGCATTTTCAGTTTTCTGATTGCTGCTGTGTTTTTGGTGTGTGGTGGGCGTATAGTGGCTGAAGCAGTATTTTGATCGTACCTCCTTGTCTACTGAGCGTATCAACATGGGTATTGACTCTGATTTTCTCTATCCCATAGGCAATGATGTCCTCCAAAGGGGAGATGATAGTATGCTGATTTGAATTTTATATTGCTGATCAAATTTTTCTGTCGGGGTGCCCCTTCCCTAGCTGCCTCGGGATGTGTGTAGCTGGTTGCGGACTTAGGAGTTGTAGGTTTGAGGTTCTGAAATGATCGCTTATGTCATATTAGTCGTTTGCTTTTGATTTAGTGTGATTTCGAGTATATTTGTGTTAGTTATGAGCATTTTGGTGTTTCCGGTAGTGGTTGATCTGCGTGTTATGCACTTTCTTAATTAAGAGGAACAATAGTTGCTTAATGTTTGAGTTGGTTTTAGAGGTAGCTTTGATTTGTAATCATATTGTTCTTCTATTCTAATCATTTCTCTCTATATTGTAAGGTTGAATAGTAGTACTATCAACCACTTCTGAACTGTAAAGCATACCTCGTTGAAAAGTGGAAGAGGCTGGCTTGCCGCCTACATTTGATATTTATAATTTTGTCCTCATGCTGCATAAGCGGTAGAGTGATATTTTGTTTGTAATGGTCCTCCCGCTACATAAGCAGTTGAGTTGAGCTTTGTTGTAGGTGTTTAGTCCTCCCGCTGAAATATTGTGGTAGAGTGATTCGTGTTTGGTTTTGTTCTTGTTCTCCTTGGCTGGTTTACCGCCAAGCTTTCTAGTTTCCCATTCCCACTGGAAATTGGAAGGGGCTGGCTTGCCGCCCATTATTGTAATCAGTACTTTCAACATTTTACATCTAACGATCCCCTACTATCGTATGCTCTCACCCTCCCAGCTTGGGCTCTCACTGATCGAAAGGTGTAGAGTTCCTTTCAGCTGGTTTAGTTCTCTTATTCTAATCCCTAGCGGGTGTTGGTGTGATTGCAATCTTCTTTAAAAATTAAAAAAAATTGTGGGTATATTAAAAATATTCAAGGAAAACGTGGAAGGAAAATGAAATGTGTGAAGGATCACACCATGTTAGACCACCTTCCAAATCCTATGTAACCACATGCAATTGTATGGACCAAATAACCATGAGTCAACCTCTAAAGGTAAAATTGTTAACTCATGGCAATATAACAAGCTCAAACTTCAATCCAGACCACGAACAAGACTTGTCGACAACCAAAGAACCAACACAAAACATAAGGGAAGTGTTATCATTTTATGACACCCTTGGTCCATCAGTGAGAACCGATCAAAGATATGTTCCATGGACCAGCGCTACCCTAGTTGTTTAAGGAGAAAAGCAATGGAATTATGAAGTGTGAACTATTGTCTTGTTAGCAGGAAGTTCCTAGTCTTAAACTTTGGAACCCCCAGCTTCCCAAGATCCTAGTTCTTCAACCCCGGAACTCCGGGCCCCCAGGTTCCCAAGTTCCTATTCTTCAACCCCAGAACTCCGGAACCCCCAGGTTCCCAAGTTCCTAGTTCTTCTACTCCGGAACCCCCAAGCTCCCAAGTTCCTAGTTCTTCTACCCCGGAACTCCGGAGCCCCCAGGTTCCCAAGTTCCTAGTTCTTCTACTACGGAACCCCCAGGTTCCCAAGTTCCTAGTTCTTCTACTCCGGAATCCCCAGGTTCCCAAGTTCAAAATTTCTTCAACCCCAAAACTCCAAAACCCCCAAGTTCCCAACTTACTAGTCTTCAACCCCGGAACTCTGAAACCCACAGGTTCCCAAGTTCCTAGTCTTCAACCCCGGAACTTCGGAACCTGCAGGTTCCCAAGTTCCTAGTTCTTCTACCCCGAAACTTCGGAACCCCCAAGTTCCCAAGTTCCTAGTTCTTCTACCCCGGAACTCTTGACCCCCAAGTTCCCAAGTTCCTAAGTTCTTCAACCCCGAAACTCCAGAACCCCTAGGTTCCCAAGTTACTAGTCTTCAACCTCGGAACTACGGAACCCCCAGGTTCCAAAGTTCCTACTCTTTCTACCCCGGAACTCCGTAACCCCCGGGTTCCCAAGTTCCGAGTCTTCAATACCGGAACTCTGGAACCCCCAGGTCCCCAAGTTCCTAGTTCTTCTACCTTGGAAATCCAGAACCCCTAGGTTCCCAAGTTCCTAGCCTTCAACCCCGGAACTCTGGAACCCCCAGGTTCCCAAGTTTCTAAGTCTTCCCAACATCAGTGAACCAGGTCTCCGAAGTTTCCCCAACTTCGGTGACCCAAGTCTCCTAAGTCATCCAAACTCCTTCTGGCTGGTGACACTTCCGGATGGCATGATCGACACTCAAGGCTTTAAATGCTCTGATGGTTTTGGTGACTTCTGCACTTTCTTTTGTGGATTCACAGGGGTGCATTTAATATTTTTGGCAGGATTTCCATCAAGGAATGTACAGGGCCATGCTTATTGTGGTGAATTATGTCATGTCTGCATTCTCTAACTTTGGAAGGTCAGTCAATCCACCCTTCTCAGGGTTGCCTTTTCAAGGCATGGCTAGGTTGCTTGCATGTACAGAAGTCAAGTGCATGCACTTCCCTGCACTCTCAAACTGACACACAAGGGTCATCACCACTCTTGTAACCATTTTTCTATATAAAGGTTGTTAAGCCTCATTGAAAAGGGTTCTCTCCCTGCTGGCTTGAGCCATTCCATGCTCTCCCACTTCTCTTGTATTTATCTTGCATTTGTGCAACTGTAAGTTTGGCCATTGGCCTTATAATTAATTGAAATCACCATTCTGGCCTACTTTCAACTTATGTATATTGTGTATGTTTCCTTACCTTCATCATAGGTGTATGTGTTGTGGTTCTTCTCTCATATATGTTGTGCTAAATTTATTTCTGAGTGTGACTTGTGGGAAACCTTCTCCCCTCTTGGCATTCAATGAATTCTAATCTTCGTGCATGCATTCGGGTTACTCATACAACTAAGGTTTGTGCATCTCCTGGGTGTTTCAGTTGATTTTTTTGTGTCATTTCGGGTAGTGAGAGGAATAATCTCTTCTTGGTGCATCACCTCCTTTTATTTCAAGCATTTCTCTCTTCCCTTTACCTCTGCAATTTGTTAGGATAGGCCTAGGAGTTAGTTTTGAAGTGTTGAGTTGGTTCAACACCTGCACTTGGATTGAGAAGGAAGTCGGCCTTCTCCGGAGATTCAACCCCCTTGCACAATGTTCCATACTTCGGGGTTGTTTCCATATTTCACAAGGTTATTGAGTTGATAGCTCAACAAGGGTGCAAGATTTTGTGATAACAGTTTTTGGCACGCTCAGTGGGACTTAGTTTGACATACATGGTAAGGATTAAGTGTTAATTTTTAGTGTTTTAGCCTTTAGAGGCAGTCATCTCTCTAGCACTTGGCGACTCT
Organism: Cryptomeria japonica; assembly: GCF_030272615.1. Lineage (NCBI taxonomy): Eukaryota > Viridiplantae > Streptophyta > Pinopsida > Cupressales > Cupressaceae > Cryptomeria > Cryptomeria japonica. The sequence goes on along the minus strand of NC_081407.1, from coordinate 49,439,748 downwards.
ACTCAACAAGTCCAATTCTTGTTCATACGAAGTTCCTAACTCTGGGACCTCGGGATTCCCAACTCCGATACTCTAGAACCCCCAGGTTCCGAAGTGCCTAAATCCTAAACCTTGGAACCCCGAGGTTCCGAAGTCATGCAATCCTAAGCCCAAGCCAACTGAAGGTTTCGTGTGTTCTTCAGTTCTCAAGCCTTTGGAGGCAACACATTTCAAGCACCTGGCAACTCTGCAATCATTTGGTGAATCTGTTGTATGTTATCAATCTCTGGTTGACAGGGTCCATCTGCTCTTTTAAGCATTTTGTTAAAAAATCTCAATCTCTTTTAAATGCTTTAAAATGAGTTCATATCATGGGTGTAACTTCTATTCACCCCCATTCTGTGAGAATCCCAACCATTTTTCCCCTCCTTACCAACAGGGCCGAACTAGGACTGCTCCTAGTTTCATGCCAAATAACTTCACTTTAGCAATAGGTGGGTACTTTCCTAATGGTTGCCGCCCACCCACCCCTGCTCAACCTTCTTGGCAGCCTAACTAGCCCCAAGATGATGAAAAAAGGCAAATTGCAGAAATCAAAAGTGTGTTTCTTGATTTCACCAAGCAGCTGGAGGAGTTGAAGGGACAAGAGGATTGGGATTTACTGTAGGATCAGCTTGCTTATCAGGCTCAGCTTCAACAACAACAAATGGGAGCCCAAAGACAACATGAGGAGTTCCTTGCAAGGCAGCTTGCCTCTGCTAGGAAGAAAGAAATTGAGCAACTAGCGGCCATAGAGATGTGGCTCATACAAGAGGAGATTTCTGCCCTTGGGGTTCCTAAGTTTCAAATCCCAAGCTTCAGGAAGGGAAGACCTCCCAGGCCTTCAACTACCCCCCTTAGTTTTAAAGTTCCAGGTTTCAAGGGAGCTCCAGTTGTTGTTATAAAAGAGCCTTCTACTCTGTTCCTTTTGCAATACACCCCATCACCTAGGCCCTTTCCTAATGCTATCTCTCTTTTTAAGGGCGGGCCTGTTGTATGAAGGACAGATGGTTCCCATCCTAACCATGACGAAGGGGTTCAATCAACCATTGGTGAGTCTTCATATGCTCTAAAGGATGAGGAATCGGCAATGCTGCAGGAGGATATTGAGAATAATGAGTTTCAACAACAGGTCATTGAACAAGAGGAGTGTGAAGGTAAAGAGGAGGACACTGTCCTCTCATTTGACAATCTTCCTTTTTTTATTGATCATGAGAAGGATATGTCTACACCTCCCCCGATGGTAGCTCTGTAGCAACATGCTAGTGTTGAGGACGGTACAAGGGGTAATGTTTTTACTATAGATTGCATGGAAGATGGATCATGCCATGAACCTGAGGTTGTTGCATTCTGTTGCCACAAGGAGGAAACAAAAACAAAGAGACAATCTAAAGATTTTAGTTCTTCTTTTGAGGTATCTCATAAACTTGAGATTTGTGCTGATGAGTTGGATATCAGCACATGTGATTATGATGTATGTTGGTTCTCCCCTGTCCCTGAAAATGATGATGTTGAATATGAGGTCTTCATTCAAGGTTAAGATGTTTCTTTTAGCATTAGGGATGATGTGCCTGAGCTTGAATGTTTCACTTGGGACCAACATGCCAAGTTTGATGACGTTGAGCAACAACATGTTGGTCATGCTGACAGTCTTTTGGTTGCTCAACTTGACAGTATAACTGAGCTTCAAAGTTTCAAATTTGATGTGTCTGAAAAGCCCCCTTGTGCTAGCCAAGACAAAGATATTGTATACTTTTTATCACCATGTGAGTTCGAGGCCTTTTCTTTTGGTTTCAACTCATGCCAAGAGGAGGTCATCTATTGTGGAAAAAATGATGCCCCCTTTAATAAAAGAGATGCCTTCTCTTTTGCATGGAGTAGTTCTTTTGATGCTAGCCGACTCCTAAAAACTCCCCCCTTACTACTATGTGTATGCTTCATGCATCCCCGGATGTCTCAAGTGGTTATTTTCTATGGCTTTCCTACGATGGCAAGGTAAATGGTGAAGTGTTCTTTCACCACATGAGTAGTATGTGTGATCTAATGCATGCATACAAGAGATTTCAACCATAATAATGGTATGAGGGGGATCAACTCCTTCAAAAGGTTCCTCTTTGACAGAGGCAAAAGCATCAGTTACCTCTCATTATAACAATGTAAGTATTAGTTCGGTTTCTTGTTTTTCAAGAAGTGCACGAGCCCAGGTTGTTCCCCTTTAGAATGGCTGATCTTGATCTTTTGCAGGTTACAGAGGAGAGAGTTTTCTTCTTTCTTGCAGTTGTGAGTCTGTGCCCAATGGGTTACACATGCGACTGATCTATATGCTTAGCGGGCAAGCATCGCGCAGAGGTCGACAAAAATATTATCATTTTATGACATCCTTTGTCCATCAGTGAGAACCGATCAGAGATATGTTTCATCGACCAATGCTACCCCAGTTGATCAAGAAGAAAATCAATGGGATTATGAAGTGTGAAGTGTTGTCTTGTCAGAAAGAAGTTCCTAGTCTTCAACTCCAGAAGCCCCAGCTTCCCAAGTTCCTAGTTCTTCAACCCCGAAACTCTGGAACCCCCAGGTTCCCAAGTACCTGGTTCTTCTACTCCGGAACTCCGGAACCCCCAAGTTCCCAAGTTCCTAGTTCTTCTACCCTGGAACTTCGAAACCCCCAGGTTCCCAAGTTCCTAGTTCTTCTCCTCTAGAACTCCAGAACCCCCAGGTTCCCAAGTTCCTAAGTTCTTCAACCTCGGAACTTCGAAACCCCCAGGTTCCCAAGTTCCTAAGTTCTTCAACCCTAGAACTCCGAAACCCCCAAGTTCCCAAGTTACTAGTCTTCAACCCTAGAACTCCGAAACCCCCAAGTTCCCAAGTTCCTAGTTCTTCTACTCCGAAACCCCCAGCTTCCCAAGTTCCTAAGTTCTTCAACCACAAAACTCTGGAACCCCCAGGTTCCCAAGTTAATAGTCTTCAACTCCGGAACCCCCAGCTTCCCAAGTTCCTAGTTCTTCTACCCCGAAACTCCGGAACCCCCAGGTTCCCAGGTTCCTAGTTATTCTACCTCGGAACTCCGGAACCCCCAGGTTCCCAAGTTCCTAGTTATTCTACCTCGGAACTCTGGAACCCCCAGGTTCCCAAGTTCCTAGTCTTCAACACCGGAACTCCGGAACCCCCAGGTTCCCAAGTTCCTAAGTCTTCCCAACTTCTGTGAGCCAGGTCTCCGAAGTCTTCCAAACTCCTTCTAGCTAGTGATACTTCCAGATGGCGTGATCGACACTCAAGGCTTTAAATGCTCCAACAATTTTGGTGACTTATGCACTTTCTTTTGTGGAGTCATACGGGTGCATTTAATGTTTTTGGCAGGATTTCCATCAAGGAAGGTACGGGGCCATGTTTGTTGTGGTGACTTATGTCATGTCTGCATGCTTTGACTTTGGAAGGTCAGTCAATCCACCCTTCTCAGGGTTGCCTTTTCAGGGTATGGCTAGGTTGCTTGCATGTACAGAAGTCAAGTGCATGCACTTCCCTGCACTCCCAAACTGACACACAAGCGTCATGATCACTCTTGCAACCATTTTTCTATATAAAGGCTATTAAGCCTAACTGTAAAGGGTTCTTTCCCTACTGGCTTGAGATATTCCATGCTCTCCCACTTCTCTTGTATTTATCTTGCATTTGTGCAACTGTAAGTTTGGCCATTGGCCTTATAATTAATTGAAATCACCATACTTGCCTACTTTCAACTTATGTATGTTGTGTATGTTTCCTTACCTTCATCATAGGTGTATGTTTTGTGGTTCTTCTCTCATATATGCTGTTTTAAATTTATTTCTGAGTGTGACTTGTGGGAAACCTTCTCCCCTCTTGGCATTCAATGAATTCTAGCCTTCGTACATGCATTCGGGTCACTCATACAACTGGGGTTTGTGCATCTCCTAGGTGTTTCATTTGATTTTTTTGTGTCATTTAGGGTAGGGAGAGGAACAATCTCTTCTTGGTGCATCACCTCTTTTTATTTCAAGCATTTCTCCCTTCCCTTTACCTCTACAATTTGTTAGGATAGGCCTAGGAGTTAGTTTTGAAGTGTTGAGTTGGTTCAACACCTGCACCTGGATTGAGAAGGAATTCGGCCTTCTCCAGAGATTCAACCCCCTTGCGCAAGGTTCCACACTTCGGTGTTATTTCTATGTTTCACAAGGTTGTTGGGTTGATAGCTCAGCAAGAGTGCAAGCTTTTGTGATAACAGGAACCTTAATCAACCATCTGCAACACAACTAACTACAAGCCAAGGTATGCAACACAATCCTCCACACCACTACACTGCAACTGCGTCAACCGCACCTCTAACATATTTAACAGCAATTCTATATCAATTGAGCACCTAAAAGCTGAAATTTGATAAGATATTTTATCTACCAACACCATGCTCTCACAATATAATCATCTGTCATAGTTCCACCACAAAGCAAATTAGAAAGCCTTCTATACCACCTTATTGTTAGTGTGTTATCTATAACAAACTAACATGTCTTCCACTGTACAACATTTGAATATCTAAAATATGAAGAATATGAATTCACAGCCAATATACGTCAACTACATAAATATTTGATACCCATCTGACACAAAAAGGGAAAACAAGCAAATTGTTCATTGGACCAATCACACATCTCTAGGACACGACTCCAAACTATGAAGATCACCAACAAGACTTCATAAATATCATAAAATAATAAGTTATGCTATTTAGAATGCCTTCAAGTAAGTTCTTGTGATGGTGGGGGAGATAGGATTCCCAAGTTTATGCAAACAAGAAATCTATTTCAATACCCTACCTTACATTGGAAGGAAGATGGTCCACTAAGCTCAATAAGGCTCAATGATAAAGTGGATGCAATGATCCTTCACTATGGGGTACTTGAAAATGACTGTAATTTATAAATGAGAATCAAATGAACTAGGATCAAATCGGCTAAAATTGATTGCTTTTGGAATGCACAAAAAGACAGTAAATTGGGGAACCAATTTTAGAAGAGGAGACGACAGAACAAATTGTAACTAGCCTATAGTCCAAATTTGAGGAAGAAATGGAAGGACTGGGGTGCCCAGATTGGCCTACTCCTGGGACTGGGGTGTTGTGCTCAGCTTGCTCCCAATATTTTCTACTTTGATAAATAGCAGACTGTAGATCTCCACTTGATTAATCTATACCAATTTTCGTAGGTGCGCCACCTGTTCCCGAATAGCAAAAAATAGAGAAAATGTTGGGAAGAAAGGGGTTTGCCTAAGTCAAACCCCAATTTTAGAATCAACCTTGAAAGTTTATTGAATTGAACTTGAATTGAAAGCATGCAATTGTTAGACATCTCAGATATCCGGAGGATAACTGAGAGGGGGGTGGGGGAGGGGTCGAATTAGTTGTCAACATATTATAGAACTTTAAGCATTAAAACCTTGTTACCAGAATACATAAACCAAATTCCAGAATAGCAGATATAACAGCTAAGCACAAATATAAACCACAAAACATTTACCAACCATCCACAAAAGATAACACCAAGATTTGTACGTGGAAAACCTAGTAAAGGGAAAAACCACGATGGAAAGCCTACACATAGTCAGATAATACTTCTACAGTAAGTATGTGATTACAATAAGAGGGGCCTGCACATGCAGGAAGGCCAATAGCCTAGAGCACACTGCTCATCACAAAAGGAGCCTCACTGACTACAAAATAAATCCAAACTACAAACCGGAAGAAGAAAGAACTGCAAGAATAGCATCTCCTATGCCTAAGTACAATTCCGGTTAAGCTTAGTACCAGAGGTATTAAACCTCTTTCATCAACCCAATTCGATCACTTATGATCAACCAAAAACCCCTGCATATGATTACAACTTTATTTGTACACAGATAATCTCATAAATATACCCATGATCTACAAAGAGATCTTACATCACATTTATACCAACTCGGGACCTAAACAATTAGGTCGATCACCTAAAAGAGAATACAATAAATTCATAACTTAAACCCGCAAACTAATGATCAACCAAGTTGACCTGAGACCGAAACAACATAATCCAATCAATAAACCCAACAGGTAACGCATCGGGATCATCCACCAACACGTTACATAAACCGATCCATAACCTAACCGAATAAGATAGCATTAGGTCTGGACCCAAATCCAACACCACCGATCAACAGGAACACAAACAAGATAATCAACAGTATCCCAAAACCCATCTAGAAGTCATGCCAACACCACTTATCGTGTGCATCAAAAGGTCTTCAATAAAGCTCTGCCGACAGAACCCTTACCGGTGACCAAAAGGCTTACGAGAACAAATGATAGCTCCTGAGTCCTTAAATCTTGAACCAACTGATCGTGATACCCATCCGAATAGCATGAATGATATATCTAAACCAAATCCATGAGCCAAATCATACCGGAGCATACCAGATCAATATCATAAACCAACCACTCTACCAGAAGCCGGTAAACAACCAAAACAGTCGGTGTTGCCATCAATGACAAAACATCAATGCAACAAATAATCAATTCCTCCAATTGCCAACAATCTCCCATTTGGCATTGATGGCAACGCTAGATGTGAAAAATATCCAAGTTCCAAGAAATGCCAAACAAGTCTCCCCCAAAGGAAGACAGTCAACAATCTCCGAAAAGATGATATAACAATGAAGTTAACAAACTCCCCCTGTGAATGATATCTCTATTAAGCTCTAATCTCTCCCCTTGACTGATGTTTTGTTGAGCTCTGATTTTCACATATATCTCTCCCCCTTTGACATGAATGCCCGAAATCTGACATGAACATCACAGAAAAATCATAAATCCACTGAACCACACAGCTGACTACTCCCCCTGAGATGCAAATACAAGTGAAAAATATTCTTCAAAGATGTAATCGGGTTTTCAAATCCCCTTTACAAGTTCTAAAAACTTCACTTTTTCACTTCTAAGTCAAATTCGGGTTTTTAGAGAGAGAGCATAAAAATAAAAAGCATTTCGACTTGCAATGGGGAAATAAAACCTAGGGCCAACAACTAAAGAAATAAAAACTTAAAAACTTGTAATAGGGAAATAAAATTCCCATTACAAGTAAACATAAAACATAAAAAGACTTTAAAAACTCAAAAAGACTTGTAATAGGGAAATAAAACCCCTATTACAACTAAAAAGCACAAAGTAGGAACTTTTATGAGAACTTACGAGTTCTCACTAAACTTGTAATTTTAAATTCACTTGCAATTTGTCCAAAAAGTTTCTACAACAACTTAAAAGAAATGAAAAGCAAGGGGGAATAAAAGTAAGTTACAAGTTTTTAATAAAATGCACTTGTCATTGTTTTAAAATTTTCCTACAACACAAAAATAGAAGAAAACTCCAAACCTGCAATAAAGGGAAAAATTCCCACCTGCAGCCAAAAAGAAAAAACCTGAAATTGAAGGAAAGACATAGCAAACGAACTCGAAACATGATGAAATTTGAAACGCGGATCGAGGATGGACCAAAGATCAGTTCAATTTAACCAAAAGTGAAAGTTTTGTCTCAAGAAGCATGCCTTAGAGTAAAAAAATTTATTTTTCAACAAAAAATTTAAAGGGGTTGTCTATTTTTTTGGATAAAAAAATACGAACAACATGACGCTACAGTTATATATATCTGTACTCTTTCAACTTTAACCAACAATCACTGTACTATATCAGACTATGCAGGTTATACACCGGTACCAACAAGATGACATCACCGGACCAAAAGACTTCTCACTATAGTTCTGAAATTTTCACTAGACAAAATGAAATGTATGAATACTGAATGAGAATATAGTTTGTAATTCACCTTCACCAGTAGAACCACCAGCTTGTGGTGCCACACTGTATCAGACCGTATCCGGACCAACCAGTGCACATATGGACAAGTGTGACATCAATGACAACATAAAATTATATTTGTAGCACAACTACCACAAATATCACTAGAATAAATTAAAAAAAACCTGGATAACTACACCAACATAAAGTCTAGAACAAATAATACAAGGAATATCTGGCCAAATAGAAGAATAAATTGGTGGAACATGCAACTTGAGTCTCTAAGAATGAATTGAGGTACTTTGGAGCAGAACTGGCAACATGCAAGGCACACCTTTCAAATAACCCCAACGGTTTGACATAGGAGCATCTTGGAAGAACTCAAGCCAGACCTAATTTTGGAAGCATGTGGAGATTTTTCAAGCATGAATTGTATTGGCCAACAAGCTGGGTTATGTTGGGTGATCCACATATTGCAATAAAATGATCACACTAGCAAGCCACACTATACTAGGAGATCAACACCTTAGGAAGCATAAATAGCAACAACCATAACTAGTAAGCGATGCTATACTAAGTGTTCCATATATCAAGAGAGTGTATGTTTTTGCAAGAATAGAGGCAAAAGGGTGTGTATTTTCATAGGAACAAAGACAAAAGTAAATAACCAATGCAAAAATTGATAACCAAACCTCATGGGCTGTTATGCAACACAACACCATAACTTCTAGGATAAATCAATGAGATCAAGGTGTAGAGGATCATATGCCCCCTTATGATGTCAACATATTTATATGTTGATTTATGGAACATAGGTCAACATGTATCAAAGATAAGACCTTCAACACCAAGGACATATCCTTTTCAAAAATATGTGTTCGAAGCTAGGAAGAATATCCTTATAGGTGATGCAAATCTTCATGAAAAAAAGAGATCATTATAAAGGAAAAAACTTGCAACAAGGCTCAAGAGATCACTATCATGGATATATAGCTATCAAAGTGGCAAAGAGAGAAGAGGAACCTTGTCTAAGGATACCAACCTCCACAAAAGGAAGGAAACCTTCAAATAAGGATGCACACAAGAGAGGAAGAGAAGATCCTTAAGAAAGGATGCACAACTCCCAACAAAAGGAGAGGGAATCCTCAAACATGGATGCATGCCTCAAAACAAGTTGTCCATTTCCCCTAGTGTGCAAGTGACGATAAGCACACTAGAAACTGTAATGTTGCTTACCTTGAAAAAATAATGGTTGCATCTGATATTGTACCACCATGAATGATAATGAGCCCCCATATAGAGCTATGAATGTTACAATGTGGAGAAAAATAATAGAAAGAAGTGTTATGTAGAAGGGACAATATCAAGGTGCAACTCATTGTCACTTATCATTTTAATGATACCGAATTTGATAAGTTGTTATATTTTACTTTCCAAGGCTTGACATTAACTAGTGGAATAGCCATTCAATTGATGATATGCACAAAAGAGAAGATTTATTTGATTAATTTTATGATTTTTCTTTCATTTTGGAGGAAGATGAGTAAGCATGTTAGATATAAAAAGTCTCATGAAAATAGTCTCTTGTTTAGATGGAAGGTGAAGAGAGGGAAGTAATCCTTTCTCTTGAGGAGAGAGGTTTGACCACTCATAAGAATAAGACATAAAGACACTAGGCAATAGAGGGGAATATGTAGATACAGGAGCTCGCTGCTTTGTTACATACAACTTAGCCCATATTTATTGCAGTCAAATTTTAAAATGATTTAAAAACCAACCCCATAATGTGTTACAAAATCAAATGTAGGATCCTTATTGGGTGTTGAGATGTCAGAATGACGAGGTTCATTCTTAGATTCAATAGGTCCATGCAAGATGAAGTCCTAAGAGCCCCAATCATCATCAAGCAATGTGTTTGAAGTAGTCGAAAGAGATTTAGAAGTATCTTGAATAAATGAAACACAATGCTCCTTCGAGACTTTAGATGTAAGTTCAATGATTTTGTATTCTGCCATAAAGTAAGGTGTTATGTCTAATAAACCTCAATCATCCTTTGAGAAAACATCATCAATAGGAGATGGACTGTCTTCTTTAGTTATAGACAAAATCATAATGTCAAGGCAACATATAGATCCTAAATTTGTTTGGACAACACTATATGGATTTTTGTCCTCTTTTATTGTGTATAGCTTATTACCATGTATAAATTTTACTACACAGTGAGCAGTAGATGAGATTTCTCGCATATCATTAATACATAGTCTATCTAAAAGAATATTGTAGTTAAGTCTACCAAACATGAAATAGATAGGTGTTAGTAAATTGATGTCCTATCATAATAGGTAATATAATTGTATCTAATGACTATCTACCAATATTATCAAAGCTTTGAATAGAAAGAGAATTGGGTTGAATGAGAGAGATATCCACAATGATCTTAAGTAACAACTTGATATTGTTGAACACTTTTAGATGTTCAGAAGGGGGACGGTGAATCAACATATATTAAAACTTAACCAATTTAACCAATCAATTATCATTCATTATTTATCAAAAGTGCAAAAGCAAAGAACTGGAAAACACAATAGCAGTCACACATAAACACCAAGATTTTACATGGAAAACCCAATGAGGGAAAAACCATAGTGAGAACTATCCCAATATATGAAAAACAGGTTACAATTGTTTTAGGCTCAAGGCCAAGGAAGCTCAAAACCATAGTGAGAACTATCCCAATATATGAAAAACAGGTTACAATTGTTTTAGGCTCAAGGCCAAGGAAGCTCATAGCTCTTGATATGGACTTACAAAACTGAGGCGCACAACCTCAGGGCAAGATACAAGGGATTTGCATTATTGAGACGCACAATCTTAGGGCAAGATACAATGAAGACTTGCAAACATTAAAGTTCACTTCTTTAGAGCAAGATACAAGGCATCTAAGAATAGATTATCAATATGATTGAATTGTTGAGAGTTGCATCTTCTGATACGTTGATTACAGTCCACTATTAATACACATCTAAAACTACTTTCACTACTACTCAGTTGCCTTTGTGCACATTTGCGGTTACACAATATTACTCAATCATACCACATAAAATTTGTTCATCATCCTTCAAAATGATTTCATCGTTTATATACCATTCGCAATCAAAATAACATCAATTAGGTCGACCTAATTTGATGTAACGTGTAAATAAAAAATGCGGCCCAAAAATAATCTTCGAGGCAATGCGAAAGGTAGAACGAGGTATGTGAACCATCACATCATGTTGACACACCTTTCTATCCATCCCAAATCAATGTCTATTGTTCTCTATGCATCCACATAGACCAAAACTTCATAGGTTGGCTCCAAGAAATAAAATGGCTAGTGCCCACTGACCAAACTAACACAAATATGACGTGGATCCCAAAAAACACTTGTCGATGCACCACATAGAATCATCAGACACCAACATAGAAAAATTATCCAACTGCACCATCAACATTACTGAAGGTAGAGGAATGCAATGCATTCCTACAAATTATCACTCTAGCACTGCACATGTCAATACACAGACCAACATAAATTCAACTGTAGATCAACTGAAAACCTAGAAACTAAGGGTAGCATCATAAATTATAACTGGTAAAATTCACATGTCATGTTTGTGCTCCTACCTTAGCTTGTCTTGTCTCCATTCCACCTAGATGTGTTTTGATCCTCTTTACTCCAACTTTGATGTCACCTATTGATACCGTTGAGTGGACCCCATCCTAGAACTGCCTTCACCCATTTTCTAATTTGTTGGTCCTATCTTTTGAGGACCAAGGAGTGGGGCGCCCTAGTACTATATTAGGGCACCCCAAACCACCCTGGTCCCCCTTAAATAAGACCCAATTTGAATCTGGGTGGACTCTCTCCCTCTCCAATGGATTGTGGTCCCTGTGGCTAAACTTAACCATTGGAGATCGACCTAATTGATGATTTACCTAGGGAACCATATATAAAGACATCCTATCATTTCATTTTAGATCTAAGACTCCATCCACTATCTATCCATAATAATCGTGCATCCTTCAAGCATTTTTACACATTCAAGGCAACATTTTATCTTTCAAGCATTATGGAGCAAAGTTATATTAATCTTCATGCAAGCATGTATCTTTGATTATGTCTTTCATGTTCATGTGTTTTTCATGCCATTACATTCAACATTATGATTACATTTAAAGAGAATTGCCTCATCAACCTTTTTGTCAAGCATTGTAGGTCTGAGGTATATTTCCTCGCATTTACTTCAGTATTTACATTATTCAATTCAACGTTAATTCCTAAACCGGGGTTTGACCAAATACAAACCCCTATCCACAACACTTTCTTCTCTCTTTTTGTGTGAAAGGAATTGACTCGGGAGTTGTACTCAAAGATTCTAATAGAGTTGAGAATGACGATTAGGTTCATCTTTCGACAAAGACAAAATTAGAGGACATGGACAAATCACTACTACCTGGTCTCGAAAAATCAGCCCGAACTTTTGGGAGTAGATTTTGAATCTCTTCTTTTGCCCAGATCTTTATATGTGTCTTTGTTGGATACCCGTAGCAGTCTGTTTTTACTATTTCATCTCAATTATCCCTTGTCTTGCCCTAATTTCAACTAGGAAGAGGGTGGCAAACTAAAAACTAGTGAATCTAATCATAATTTCAGCCTTTTTCCTATTTGGATTGTGGCTAGATCTATTGGATTTACCCCTATTTCAATGGATTGGTCCCATAAGTAATATTTATGGTCTTATTATCTTAATTAGTAAAAACCTAAGTTTTCCACACCATTACATTTTGGTGAACTTGATGCTTCTTACATTGCATTAATTTTGATTTTCACATATGATTTGGGGTGTTTTGTTTATGGAATCTACTAAATATGATGGGTTTTCTATTTCATATATGATTACATTATTGCTTAGTTACATGTATCAAAATCATGTGTTGGATAATGGTTTCTTTATTTCTACATTACTTCTTTTCATTCATAGTACTCTCATGTGAATGAGGAAAGAGTCAATACTCCTATCAATGATCTCTCTAATGGAGAGCAAGCATTGAAGAGCAATATGTAACCATCTTCTTCTCATGCGCATACTCTAGTGCAAGGGGGCAAGATCAAAATATTAGTTATCAATCTCTCTAGATCATTCTTATTCTCCCAGAACTTATCTTAATTATCAACATATTTGTACGAAAAATGATGTTATGGATTTTATTCATAATCTATCGCCACACATAACATTAAGCGAAGATGAAGCTTTAGATAATAAGGACCCCACTTCCCAACCTATCAAAGAGGACATGAATGATGATAGAAATGAGAGTCCCCCTGCAAAGGATATCCCTTCCTCATCTACTTATCCATTTGACCCTTTGACTCCTCTATGTGTCCTTACACCAATTTTAAAGAAATTCATGATAATTATCCTTCTTCACAATTGAAAAATTCTTATAGGAGTGGTTATAATATAATCTTAAAACAAAGTTATAGTGGACAAGGACTTGGAAAATATGAACAAGGAATCAAACTCCCTATAAAATTTCCTTCACAAGCCAGTATAGAAATTCTAGGACATACTCAACATTCACCTATGGATGATATCCTTAAATTTCAAAGGCTTAAGAAGTATTTTGTAAAACTTAAACTCAATAGTACATCTAAATGTGCTTTTTTCTCAAATAATCTTTTATGCACATATCATCAAACTAATGATCCTCATATAAATGAATGTCCTATTTTCAAAATGCAAAACAAGGAATCATTGATAATGGAACTCTCAAAATAATAGAAAACAATTCTTCTCCTTCTAGCACGCCTTGTCCTCCATCTTAGGAGATAAGACCTACCCCTATTGACAATCAAGACAAGATAGATACAAGAATCTTTTAAAGATTGAAGTATGATAAGAATGTTGTTTTTCCTATCATAAGATACAACAATAAAAATTAAAAAAGTTGACGCGTATTATCTTTTTCATCGTTGTTATTCTCATTCTCTTTAAAATTGTAAAGCTTTTAAAAAATTTGTTCAAGACCAATATGATCGATCTCTTGTAGCTCTTACAACTGATCTTCAAGTTTTTACTGGTGAAGAGGTAGTGCCTTAGCACTCTGTTCACTCTATTATGTTGCTCCTCACCCTATGGCACTAGTAGTTTAACCTTATTGGGGTCTTTTTGTCATGTGTGGTGATACATCTTCATTTTCAAATTATACTTGGGAAGCAACATAATTCTTCCTTGTCTCCTCGCTTGGGGGGCAAGGATAGTATATTCAATCCTCTCTCCTTTCGAAGATTGTCTTTTCTTTTGAGTTGTATTTTGCATTGAATCTTCTCTCATGTGAGTGCATGTTTCCTCCTAGTTTAGTATCTTTTCTTTACTTGAAGTGCTACATCTTTTATGTATAATCACTCTTTAGAGGTTGAGTAATCCTTCTCTTTGTCCCTAAGCTTGGGGGGCATTAATTTACCCTATCCTTTCTAAGGATCCTCTTTTCTTTTGTTGTGCAACGTTTGCTTATGATGTGATGTTATTCTTTGTGTGAAATTGTTTCTTTACTCAAGGGTTCCCTCTTATGCAAGAGGTGTATATCCTTGTGTACAACCTCTTCTTGACTTGGTGATGTATGTCTCCTATAATCAAACCCCTCACTTTAGGTCAAAAGTGTGTTATCCTTCATCAAGAATCCCTTTTACCTAGCAATAGGAGCAAGGTATGAATTCTTGTTCTCTTTCGTTTTGGTCAATGATGTTATTTCTGTTCAAAATCTCCTCTAGGAGGTAGATGTCTTTTGAGCAAAGATCTCTTCCCCCTTCTCTTCCAAAGGATTCCCTTTACACTTGTTGCAAGATGTAGCATCATAAATTATAATTGTTCCAACTTACACCTCATGTTTGTGCTCCTATTTTAGCGTGTCCTATTTCCATCACCTCTCTAGGTCTGTTTTTGCTCCTTTTCCAACCCCTGATTCATGCAACCATTATTATACGTATTGCATTATTCGTGCAAGCGTGAAGCATTCATCATCAAGCATTTTCAGAGATTCAAGGTTGTATTTCATCCTTCAAGAATTGTAGAGCAAAGACATCAATCTTCATGCAAGCATGTAGGTGTTATTATGGTTTTTCCCGTTCATGTGTTTGTCATGCAATTAAATTCAACATTTGTGATTACATTCAAAGAACATTGCATTATCATAAACAATTGTAGCTCTAAGGTATATCTCCTTAGCATTTATTTTAGTATTTGCATTATTTCATTCAAGGTTAATTACAAAATTGGGGTTTGACCTAAGGCAAACCCTTATCCACAACCCTATTTCCTTTCTTTCTATGTGTAGGAACAAGCTCAAAAGTTGTACTCTAAAATTTTGATGGAGTCAATAGTGATGAATAGATTCATCTTTTGACGGAGGAAAATTCAAAGGACCAGGGCAAATTTGTACTGCTTGGTCCTGAAAAATCAGGTCGGACTTCTAGGAATAGGTTCTAAATATCTTTTTTTTCCTAGATGTCATTTTCTGGCTCCATGGGATATTTGTAGTAGTTTGTTTTCAATACTTGACTTCAGTTATTCATACTTTTACCCAAATTTCACAATTATCATCCAATTTTCAATAAGAAAGAAAGGAGACCCACACACACAAAATTAGTAAATTTGTTAAAACCATAATTTCAAATGTACACCATTACACAAGCTATCTCTTTTACAACTATCTTTTCCTTTCTTGTAAGAGTCATACCTCTTTAGCTTGAATTTATGTACATTATTGGTTAAAGGATATCTCCTTGTTGTCGAAAGTGTATATCCTCGTTTCTAGCTTCCTTAAGACATCAACATACCTCTATGTACTATATTTGTTTATTTTGCATGTCTTATACATGGCATACATTCTCGAAACTAGACCCAACTCTTAGACGTGATGATTCATTCTCGAAACCACACACAACTCTTTTGTATATATTATACAAGGTATACATTCTCAAAACCAAACCTAACTACTAAACAACATGTTCCCGAAACAAGAAATGTTTATTTTTCAATTACATGTCTTATACAGGTTGTTGCATGCTCGAAACCAAACCAAACTCTTAGACGAGATTCTTCACTCCTAAAACCAAACAACATAAGCAACAAGGTGAGTTGACTAGCACAACACAGCTTGCTAGACCTTTCAGCTCTTCCTCTTTCAGGATGAGTGGAACTAGCATAAGGCAACTTGCTAGACTATTCTGACTCTCCTTCTTTACAAGAATCACACAACATAGCACAACTTGTTGTCCAATGAGTATTCGTGTTCCCATGGGTCACCTAGCATAACACAACTTGCTATCTTGTCGATTCCATGACCTCTTTTGCTCTTCTTCTCATGGATCACCTAGCATAACATAGCTTGCTAGCTTGTAGAATCCATGTTATCTCTTTTCTCCTCCCCATGAGCTTATAGCTTTTCTATTTGTAGATCATGGTTCATCACTTGATACATGCTCTTCCTCTTTCCATGTGACCACTTGTGTTCTTGTGATAGCATTCTAAGAATGATATTAATGGCTAAGACATTTGATTATCGAGGTCTCCTCAATTCGTTGTCTTGAAGCTTTTTGTTTTTAGCATAGCTTTTTCATGTGTCTTTTTTCTTTGTTTGACTTTTTGTCTTTGTCTTGTTTTTTGTGTCCTTACATGTGATTATGTGAGTTAAGATCCTAATATTAGGGGCTTGGTTCTTCAAAATTAGTGATGTCTTATCTCCTTCTGATTTCGCTCCTAGTTTCTTGTCTCTCTCATCTTTATACTTTTTTTTCTGAGTACTTACATAGGCTCATACTCCTGTTAAAGTAGGGGCTAAATGTAACATTGTAAATTGTAACCGATACAATTCACACCTCATGTCTGTGCTCCTACCTTAGCGTGTCCTATCTCCACTCTCCCTAGGTCAAATTTGGTCCTCTTTACTCCAACTCTAATATCCCCACTTGACACCGCTAAGAGAGCCCCATCTTGGAGTTGCCTTGCCCTTTCTTTTGATTTGCTAGTCCTATTTTTGAAAGACCACAACACGAGGCACCTTGGTCCTAGAATAGGGCACCCCAAACCACCTTGGTCCCCCGACCCAATTTGAATCTGAGTGGGCTCTCTCCCTCCCCGATGGATTTTGGTCACCGTAGCTACACTTGATCGTTAGAGCTCAGCCAAATTGGTAATTTACCTAGCAAAACCTATATAAATACATCCTAGATCAATACATTTTAGATCTAAGACTCCATCCACTATCTATCCATAATATTCGTGCATCCGTCAAGCATTTTTAGGCATTCAAGGCGGCATTTAATCCTTCATGCATTATGGAGAAAAGTTATATTAATCTTCATGCAAGCATGTGTGTTTGATTAGCTCTTTCATCATCATGTGTTTCTCATGCCATTGCATTCAAATTATCTTATTACATTTAAAGAGCATTCCATCATCAATCTTTTTATCAACCAATGCAGATCTGAGGTATATCTCCTAGCATTTACTTTAGTATTTATAATATTCAATTAAAAGTTAATTTCTAAATTGGGGTTTGACCCAAGGCAAACCCCTATCCACAACCCTTTCTTCTCTCTTACTATGTATAAGGAATTGAATCAAGAGCTATAATCAGAGATTTTGACTGAGTTGACAATGATGAAGAGGTTCAGCTTTCAACAAAGTGAAATTCGAAGGACCAAGGTGAATCTCTACTACCAAGTCTAGAAAAATCAGCCTCAACTTTGGAGAACAATTTCTGAATCTCTTCTTTTACCCAAATCCCTGTCTATGGCTCTATTGGACACCTGTAGTAGTCTGCTTTTACTATTTCATATCAATGATCCCTTGTCTTGCCCTAATTTCACAATTCACATCCAAATTTCAACTAGAAAGAGGGTGGAAAACTAAAAAACAAGGAATCTAATCTAATTTCAGGCCTTTTCATATTTGGATTGTGGTTAGATCTATTGGATTCACCCCTCTTTCAATGTATTGGTCACATAGGTAAGATTAGTTATTTTATTATCTTAATCAGTGAAATCCTAATTTTTCCACACCATTACACTAAGATATATAAAGCATTTACATCAAAGAACATCATATTACAACCACAACAACTGATGAGGCAATGCATCACAATACAAACCAAAAATTGATCATACTTTGATAGACTGTTCACCGAAATAGTCACACTTAGCCAATACCAACTATGGACCACTGATATCTTCTCCAAAGCTCTGAAAAAGCCACAACACAGCTAGATATATCGTATGAATCATCCAAAATGAAGTTTTACATGAGAATTGAATCAATCCTCTATTACTGCACTAAGTGAATATGTATCTAGACCAAATGTATCAACAAGTTTGATGCAAAGATATCAACAAGTTTGACATTATTGACAACACAAATCCATATTTGCAACAATCTCCCCCTTTATCATTGATGGGAACACTTGTGCCAAATCTAAACTCACTCTATAATGAATTTTGTCCCCCTTTGACATCAAGGACAAAGGGTGTCTCCTCAACACAACACAAACTCAATCTACAACACTTCAACATTACTCGCCCTATCTATAGAAACTCCTCAAAAATTAAATGCAACTGAAAGCCAAAACTATACTCCAAACACCATCCATTTATCTGCATCTATACACGAGTAAAATTGTCTTGTCAACAAGATCTTAAACACCTTGCAAAGCTGGAGGCATGATACCTTTATGAAAAATCTTAAGTTGTATCCATGTAGACTTCCATTCTTCTCCCACAGAGGCTAACAATATACACAGACACTCAATGTTCAACAGAAGATCCTCTTCCTCTTTGTAGCTAATTGAAACCTTTGTAGACCTCTCTAATTTCTGAGAGACTTCAAACAACTTTACCATTTTTGTGAGCTTTAGATCAACCACATCTTTCAAAAAACCAAATTATTTCTTGATCTCCTCACTCTAATTATTTAATAAATTCAGTTTTAAATATGAATTCTCCAACTGAGCTTTGCCATTACTATCTGCATCCCTGTTCAAATCTATTGATCCAGAAAGCTATATAATTTGTGCTTCTACAATTTCCATTTGACTTTTAATCTCAGTAGTGGATTTTGCCCACTGATGACAAAGCGAGTAAACAACCATTACATCATCAACAGCCCTTTCAAATACACTTATGCTATTCTTCAGTTGGGTGTCTACATCTATACACCTATCCACTAACTCCTTTACCCTCTTCTCCTCTACTCTCTTCTCCACATCTTTCAAAATTATTGCTTCTAGGTCAGAAGCATGATCATATAAACCATTAAGAAGCACCTCCACTTCTCCACATCACTTAGAGACTCATCTATCATAACCTCCATAGGTTTCTCATGAAGACACTTCACTGTATCATTAATTAATTTTGTGCACCCTACCTGGGACATGATAAAATTCTTTTGTGTTGTGTGATGTATAACATCAGGTAACATGTGAAGGGGTCACAACCAGTTAAGGTCCATTTGGCTATGGCATATAGTTACTTGAAGTACCTCAACAGTAACCACTGGAGAAAACTTCAATTATAACTATAACAACTCTGATATACAATCTCTAGAGGGTCAATAAAAAATTATCCACCAGACATAATTCTTCTCTCTTCCTTTGTTCCCTTCTCCTTCTCTAGACTACTCTCGTTCTCTTATATCTTCTCCTTCTCCTCTGTCTTCTTCTCTTTTGTCTTGTCCTTCTCCTTTGTCTTTTCTTGAAAAACTTTTGCAACATTCTCTACGTTCTTATCTATGTTGATTTGGTCATCCAGACCAATTCTCGGACCTACATCTACACTCTGTTTCCTGTTTTGGATTTACTCCACTATTGCTTGCACCATGAAAACTCCCTTTCAAACCAGTTCTGGTGTTTGTCTTCTCTAGAAGAGAAGAAAAATTCCTCTTCAATTTTTCTATTAGGAAGTAGGAAGAACCATTGAATCTTGTTTATTGTTACAAGTGTTATATGTGTGAGCAATTTAATGATAATGAGGTTGTTCTCACATTTATTGATTAAGTATACTACTTTGAGTAAATTATTTCATATAGTTTAAGTAGTAACCTAGAGATCTAGGTCAATCTTTAATACCTTTGACAACAATCACTAATTTAATTTATTTTTTGGGATTTGGATTCCTCTAACAGTAATAACAGTTTTAACTTGTGGTTGGAAAATATAAATTTTGTACATTAGACCTTGACTAGAATCTTTATTCACCAATACTTCATCTCTAGAAGGGAGATCATTGACAAGAGCTCTAGTGATATCATCCTCTTGGACCAAAATATCCTCATGATTAGGATAAATGTTGAAAAAGGGACAAGCATGATCCATCAATGCTTCATCCGTAGAAGAGAGATCATTACTCTGAATATAAGGTAAAGCATCATTAGGGGGATTGTTAATGATATCATCTTTTTTTGTTGAAATATCCTCAAGAATAGGACAAAATTTTCGGAGAGGTACAAGCATGATTCATCAATGCTTCATCTCTAGAAGAGAGAGCATTAAGAAAGGTGTTTGTGTTATCATTATCTTTCTCCAAAAGGTACTTATGGGTAGTAGGAATTTCATGAGTGGAGTGTCATAAGAGTGGTTAAGAAACTATCACATCCATAAAAAAAATTAATTGTGAGCATAATTCAATCAACTAATTAAGAACAAAAAGATATTTTTAAAGAAAAAAAATTAGTTTCATCACTGAAATATATGCATTTAATTAATTAAGTGATCTGAGATAACAATGATGTGATTAATAAAGCTATAATATGCAATGATGTCATTAATTAATATTGTTCCACGGTCATTGGGGACGGGGACGTGGGGATAAAGGGAAAATGTTTCGGGGACGAGGGGAGTTGGGCCTTGGGGGGGGAACGTGTTTCCGTGGAACACTGTTAATTAACCAATTGCTTAAGCAATTTGATATAGCAATTTTGTGATTAATTAACCAATGTAAATGCATAAGCAATATATTTTATGAATGAATTCTATGGATGCAAACTAAGACCTCAAATTTCCATTGCATATCATTGGAACATGAATAGGACTAAATTCAGTCTTGAAAGGACACTAGAAACTTACATTTTGTTACTTTGTTGCAATGTATTTTAAATTGTGAAGTGTGTGTTTAAGCTCTAGATTTAATAATAAGAAAATGATTACTTTCAATAATAATGTCAATAAATTACAAAATAGGAAACAACCACAATAGGCCAAATCTTAAAACAGGACTCATAAAGGAACCTAGATATACCAACAAGGCCTAAAAGTGTCGAACACGAGTTCTTGGCATCCTAGTCTTGAGGGTGTCTAAATCGACATAATGAAGTAGAAATACAATCAGGAGGTCATGTAGACCCATCTCCAAAAAATCCAACCAAAAGTGTCAGACCCGGGTATTGGATGCCCTAGTCCTAGCGTTTTTTCCTATTAAAAATCTACAACTGGTCGTCGTTGTTTTCTCTACACTCCTGTAACACTCTTTGTTGTCAAATCTGAACCTGCACACAAGAAAACATGGGAGAAGTGCTATGTTATGTAGGGGCTTACCTAAGTCAAACCTCGTGTTTGTGTTCCCACCTAAGAAAATCTATAATTAAACTTAGATAACTTAGATGATATACCAAACATAAACAAACATGGTTGGCATCAATACAACACAAATAACTGATCATAGATCATCATATCACAATTATATCATCACCAACAGTCCATCAATATATCATCACCAACAGTCCATCGATATATCATCAAGATCCTTTACCGGTACATCATTATCTCCATCAATTATGCCAATATGCCAACAAAGTGTTATGTTATGTAGGGGCTTACCTAAGTCAAACCTCGTGTTTGTGTTCCCACCTAAGAAAATCTATGATGATGTAAAAATAGTGTTTATCGTCAAAAGGATAGTAATGGAAATGTTGAAATGAAATTATTATACCTTAGGTATGAAACCCTCTTATGGAGTTTCACATAAAAATGATGATGGAATACTCTTTAGACAAGTCCTTCAAGTGTTGATGCAATAAGATGATGATAAAATATCATCAAACATGAAATCATACTTGAAAATTCAATACTTGTAGTTTGTTGTTTCTTTAATGCTCTTGATCAAATTGAATTGGAGAATGCTTGCCCTTAAAAACTTAAATTTATGAATAATAGAAGATGTGCTTTATATAGGGTTCAAATGGTATTTTTTTAATTTAAGCCGACATAAAATAGTTGAGTACAAAAATGAGACAAGAGTTCAAATTTTGAAGGCTGAAACTAGGAATAACTATAATTTAAAAAAAGTTTTGTGGGCCGCAATTATTTGGTGCCTTGGTCCAACCAAATTAGGGCCTTTGAAAGGGAGTCACAAGTGTCAAGGTTGATTATATTTTACCTTGTCCTAATTTAAATATTTGATTAAAGTTAAATTGTGGGATTAACAATTAAATTATAGGGTAGGATAGGACCCAAATAGGATTAAAATAAACTAGAAAAAAGACATACTAAAGCAGGGGTCCGAATAGAATGTGAAATTATAAAGGGATACAATTTACTATGCTACGATTACTCAGGGGTCCGAATAGAATGTGAAATTATAAAGGGATACAATTTACTACGCTACGATTACTAAGTGTTTAATGGTCACTATGTCCATTAATTTAGATTAAATAAATAAAAAATAATGGTATATGTTCCAGAGCCATTAACAAAACGGTGGTAAAACGCTTCTTTTCATGCTATGACATAGATGTGACTCTTTGTGGCACTCTATAGGAACCAATCACCATAAATTATATACTCAATATCTCCACAATGCTATCTTATAGGAATAAATCACAATACTTAACATCAATAGGGAAGTTCAAGTATACAAGAGATACGCTCTAAGAAACACTCTCAAGAAGATTAGTATAATGAGGATATAACAATTAGAATAGATAAAGAAACATGGGTGATAGTACATTACACTAATTTATGCAATTGCTAATAAATAGGTCAGTTAGAGTATCAACTCATGTTTTAATAAAAATGGTAAGATTGGTTCATTACCTTTGAGATTTTTTAAACTCCTCATCCAACTATTATTTCATTTCATTGTTGCCACTAGATTAAATTAGGATAGAGAATGATAGATTTATGTAAATGGATTTGGGAGAGGAAATAGGTTTGTTGGTTATGGTTAATTTTCAAGTGTTGGAATAATTGAACAAATGTTATGGTCTTTTTATTTTCCCTTACAAATTTTTTATCTATTATTTCACGATAGATGCATTTTATAAGTATTATTATTTTTATTCATTTGTCAAATAATATATAACAACCATCTATTTAAATTATCATTAGCTAAGAAATTTATCTTTTAATTTCTAATTATTAATAGTTCTTTAAAATAGTTAAAAAAAATATGATAACACTAAAAGCTAACTCCATAATGATTTATAATTTGACTAAAAACTAAATTAAATAATAGAAATATCATCTTTCTATCATTATTTCTGATATGATTAAATCAAATGAATTTGATAAATAAGGTATGAACTATACCTCTAAATGTTCTTGTAGTTGTATGTGATGCCCTATAGAAGCACAATTTTTTTTATACTTTCCAATTATCCTGTTCATGCTTTATTTAAAAAATATTTCAATCATTAAAACTGTATGGAATAAAAAAAATATTTTAACAAATTAACATATTTTAATTGATATCAAATTTATCAATTCATAATTTTATTTAAATATAATATGTAAAAGAAAATAACAATTAGAAAGTTCATGCTTTATCAAAGAATTATAACATCATTGAAGCTGTATAACATATATAAATTTTCTAAAGAATCAACGCATGTTAATTGCTATTATATTTATCAATTCATTTTTATTTTTTTAATACAAAACTTAAGAAAGATACCAATTAGAAAAGTTTAACATATATAAAAAAATTACTTCTAAAAAGTTTCAAAAAATGGAAGATAAGATATCATGTACTAAATGAGAACCCAATTTATAGATAGGAATGTTAGATCATGCATTATTGCTAATGTTTAAGGCAAATGGAAAAAGAGATTAATATTTATCGATTGCGAAGACTTCTTACAAATTAATATTATTGATTTAGAAAGTAGTCTTTTGAAATTATGGTCTTAAAAGTGCTTTACAGTATAAAATAAATTACAAAATTAGAATAGGAGAATCTCTAATATAATCATTACGAAATCAAGCAACTTACAATTAATTGATTTCATTTCTTGAGGAAACCAATTCATAAAATTTTTGATTAAAAAAATTTTATTTTTAAATATCGCTACAAAAAGTGTTCATATTTTTTTAGTAAATAAATTTATGACAAAGTTTATTTATTAAATATGTAGATATTTTCATTGTAATCTTGTAAAGTAATATTATATAAATTTTAGTATCTTTTTGTATGTAAATAATATTTAGAAAATAATAAATTAGAGAGGAGAAAATAACTTATCATAAAAATACAAGATATACTATTTAAAAACTCTCGAAAAAAACAGACTAGAAAGCACAACTCAACTTAATGTATTGTCAAATGAATCATAGGGGTAATACATTCACAAAGATTCTCCATGCAATACTTCAATTCAATCAATTTTATTTTTTTTAATAGAAATCTAATTGCATAAGCCTATAAAAATTCATTCCTTACATCATTAATCCCATGTGTCTGATATATAGAATTAAGGATCCCAAAATACCATGGTATAACTTCTCATGATCACCAACATAGAGCCATCTTGGAATAGAAAATAACTCTTACACCAGCCTCTTTGATTTTCACCACTCAAACTGACATATCTAACTCTCAAGTGTTCCAGTGTTCCCCATTAAGCAATAACTACATCTTACACTCTATAATAATAGAATATTCTTCAAGTCGGCCATATAACCACCTCAATGCCTCGTTACAATAATATTTGTATGTCCTAAGAGAATAATAAAATAATGACATATGTCCCCACCCTCACATGGGTGTCTCATAATGCCCATTCCATGGTCATTGAAGATACATACATAATTTCTTATCTAGAAGTAATAAGCTACATTAAATCTTAGGATATACAAGGTGAATAGCACACCTAATCCTAATATTCTCCCACTTGATATTCATATTGTAAAAGCCTAGGGGCTCTAAAAAAGATCAACTATCCACCAATGATTTAACTATTTTGTGCCAACAAATTCCTCTATGCCCATAGGATTAAAAGAGTATCTATAACAGTCTTCGGACATGTAGTGCCGCGGTTAAAACACTTCGTTGGTGAAGCGGCCACAATGGTTCAAATCCCTGCGGGGCCTTTGTGCTCGCAAGGCCTTGTGCC
Source organism: Cryptomeria japonica (assembly GCF_030272615.1). Lineage (NCBI taxonomy): Eukaryota > Viridiplantae > Streptophyta > Pinopsida > Cupressales > Cupressaceae > Cryptomeria > Cryptomeria japonica. Next base: position 49,414,477 of record NC_081407.1, on the reverse strand, counting down.
TTCGTTGGGCCATTGTGCTTGCAGATTTGAACAAGTGAAGTGTGGGGATGAGGTCCCCCGTTTGTGGCACACTGGTTCATAGCTCCTAGTCAAAAGCGTTTACCCCTGTTTTTTTTTGTTTTTTTAAAAGAGTATCTATAACATCCATTAAGTGATCACCATCTTGACTACAACACCTTCATCCTCCATCATGCCCACGGATTAAAGATTAAAAACTGAAATAAAGTACATCCTCTAAATGTTATGTTTCAATTTTAAGAGAAAATAAAGTTCATCTTCTCCCTATGAAGACTATGTATCTATCATATACTTCACATAAGTAGAATATTAATCACATTCATCACTAACACATCCAACAAACTATATGTTAAAGTAGGGTAAACACATTACAAGTAGACCTTCATCTATCAATGTATATAACCTAATCCATGCTTCCAAGTTCATGTACATCCATTATCTTGATCAAAGTCTATCTAGACATCTATACTGAAAATATACTTGAAGACCTTGGTACTATGGTCCAATTATAATTATACCTCCCTAAAAAACATAATATATGGGTAATGTATATGTTGTCATTTTATGACACTTTTGGTCCATCAATAAGAATCAATCAGAGATCTATGTTCCATGGACCACTGCTATCCCAGTTGATCAAATCCCAAGTCAAGAAATCAAGAAAATGTTTAAGTGTTTTCTTGTCATGAGGTGAACCCTTGCATCTTTCCTTTGCACCTTGGAGTCCTTTGGTCCTTTCTCCTTCTCTTTTCCTTCTTAGGAATTCTGGATTTTGTGATTTGGGGAACCGGTCTACCCCTTCTCTTTTTGGGAAGAGATATCTCGTATCCTCGAACCCCAGAACTAATACTTCCCTTTCCAGATTTTTGGATTCAGGGAACCAGTCTACCCCTTCCTTTCTTGGGAAGAGGTATCACGTCTCCCCAAACCTCAAAACCCAACCTTCCTTTCCTTTCCAGATTTTAGGATTCGTGTGGAACCGGTCTTCCCCTTCCCTTTTTGGGAAGAGGTATCTCATATTTCGCTTCCTTTCTGGATTTTGGGATTCAGGGAATTGTCTAACCCTTCCCTTTCTGGGAAGACATATCTTGTCTCCCCGAACCCTAAAATCCGACCTTCCCTTCCTTTCAGGATTTCACGATTTAAGGAACCGGTCCACCCCTTCCCTTTTGGGAACAAACATCTTGTCTACCCAAACCCCAAAACTCGGTCTTCCCTTCCTTTCCAAATTTTGAAATTCGGGGAACCAATCTACCCTTTCCCTTTTTTGGAAGAGGTATCTCATCTCCTTGAAATCTAAAGTCCGCCTATTTCCTCCCTCTCATCCCATTGAACTCCAGGGTTCCCGACTCCTCTCCCTATGCAACAGTTTCTTGAGGGCCTAATGCCTTACCTCCAATGACTTGTAACACTTCCAGATGGCATGATCAACACTAAAGGCTCTTAACGCTCCACCAACTTCTGCAACTTGTATACTTTCATTCATGGAGCTACAAGGGCACATTTAATGTTTTTTGTTGAATTTCCATCAATTGGAATCCAAGGCAGGGATAACTTTAAGAAACCACCCCCCGAGCAAAAGTGTAAATCCTGGCGAATCAAACATTATTTTTGGAGGGGAATTTTCATATTGATGGCGAATTTTTTTTTCAAAGTAGGAAAAAAAAATTATTTTGTATTGGCGATTTTTTCCTAGGGTACGAAAATTACATAAAAATCTAGCAAATAATACCTTGTTCTGTGTGTAAAATAAATATTGTAGGAGGCGAATATTTTTCGTTTAAAGAAACAAATATATAATTGTATGGGCGAAAATTTTCAGTCCGAAGGAAAAATTATTTAAGCATATTGCCAATTTTTATCCACCGCTTGAAAATTATTTAATTTGTTTGGCTAATATTTTGTTATTGATGGAAAAATATATATTTTATTGAAAATATCATGAATTCATTACCATTAATAGATAAGGCACATGATACATCACATCACATCAATACATCACATTGAGTCCAGACTCTGCACAATGTATCGATAAGCGTAGCCTCTTTGACACGTGAAGGGTGACACGTACCTAAAATCCATCAATGATTTTAAACCGTTACATGATCGTAGATCAATGGCTGAAGTTTTATTTAGGCCCAAATTTCTGAAGAGAATGTAGTTTAGGAGAAAGTGCTCGTAATGGAATTGGATTCAATAGACACGTATCAAATGTCCGGGTCGATAATGTCAGTCATTTAATATATGTCTAGTCACTAACTGCAATCCACTCTATCCACACGACTTCCAATGCGGTACTTGGTACTGGTTTATAAATTATAGCTGTTTCCAATTTGGTACGGGTTTATAGCTATTTCCAATTTGGTACTCATGCATTTATTGGAAAGATTTGCAAAGATATACGAAAGATTTAAAAAAATTTAAAGTAATTAATACGGTTAGAGAGCTTCAACTATTTATGTACGATCTTTGCTTCTTTCATCTTTAATTAGCCTTTGGTAGACAAATCGTCGGAGCTCACAGTATTTAAATCTTGCCTTTGATTTAGGTCTATAGGCTCAAACTGTTTAATTTGGTAATCTGATTTCTCAAGATGGACACTCCTATCCACTTGAAAAGCATTTCTGCAAAGGACCAGAGGGCCTTTTTGGACTCTGTTAGAGACCCAACCCTCCAATTAGTCTGCAAGGAGGTTGGGATGTTCACTAATGAGGCTGTGAGGATGGTGCTAGGCAAAGACTTTCTGCATAACGAAAACAGATACCGTGTTAACACGGACATTACATCCCGGTTCTTGACATCTCTTATGGACCTCGGAGGAGACAAGGTGGATATGTTGATGTTGTTAAGGAAGGTGTTTAAAGAAAAATTTCTTAGAGACGACGCTACTGTTGTCGTCCTTGCAGAAGTAGGGGTGGGGATCACTTGGGTGAGTGAATTAACCAAGCTTCTCCTCCCTAACCAAAAAGTGTCAGTGGTCAGGCAATCGTTTCTTTTGAACCTGAATGCGGAGCAGTTGATGCATCATATGGGCACGGATTGGCAGGGACTTTCTCTAGAAATGGTTCCTCCTGGATGACTTTCCAAACTACAGTTGGCTTGAAGAATTCTCTCAACTTATAATGTCTGAAGAATTCTACATGGCGGGAGGGCCAGATTCTTAGGGTAAACCATGAATGTGTCCACTACATGTGCCCTAGCCCCGACCCCCTAGTAGTTCTGTTTTTTTGGCTATGTCCTGGTAACCTCACAAGCTCAATGGCTCACTCATTTTGGCTTTAAAGTTTTTGAGGGACTCAAGTCTCAGACATGTAAAAATTGTAAATTTTCGAAACATAAATATTAATGATAATTTTGAAAATTCCAGTTCGTTTCAGTTTGCCTCTTATGGATATAAAAATGCTTTCTATTTCATTTTATTGATGATATTTTTGCAAATGCTTTTTGTCTATAAGCTACGTTCAATATTTTGTTAACCAATGGAAATAAATTTAATACAGTGATCTTTTTTATGTAATGCTTCTTCCTCTATATTTAATATATATAAAAAAAATTCAGTTCATTCCATTAATTATTTGTACATTGATTATGGTTGATTATAATTTTATAAATATAAAAAAAATGTTGTTTATCTCACGAAAAATAAGTGAATTAAAAGTCCAACTTACTTCTTGTTGAAGTTTTGAACTAGTGCATGCGTGGGTTGGTACATGCTATGATTTATAGTTAAGATTTTGTCATTATGAAGAAATTTGAGACATTTATGAACGGTAGATGGGATTGCTTTCATGGAAGAGAACCAACGATGTCCTAACTTCACATTAGATTGATCTGATGTAGGAATGATAGCAAAAATGACATCTAAGCACTTAGTACCAACCTTAATGAGAAGAGTAATAGTACCTATAGTAGGACAAGAGAAACCATCAAAGATCTTAACCACTAAATCAAATTTATCATATGTTACTTCATGCAATTGTAAAGTATAAAGATATTCTTAAGTTATTACATTCACCATACATGTTGGATCAATGAGAACCCCTCGTGAGAGTATGTCTTTGATCTTTGCAGTGATATATAGTGGGCAATCAAGTGTCTCAATAGTTTCACTAGGATCAAAGGTAATGCATATTGCATAGGTCCTTAGGAGGTGCAGGTTTATCAATAAGATTCACCACATTATTAGACTCAAGGCCAAGGTCATTTGAAGAAATTCAAGATTCTCAGACTCAATTAGAGAACAAGATTAGACTCAATTAGATCAATGGCTTAGGGTGGATTTCGTCCTGAATGTGGGAAGTAAACACATTCGTGAGAACTTCGCCCGAAATTGAACGTTTTACATTTAATTAACTATAATTAAGTCTATAAAGCTCTATTTCGGGCGGAAGTTGAAAAGGATTAAAAAGACTTCAAAAATAGTCCGGAAAAGTGACTTGAGTCTAGTGACATGTCCGAAAAATGGCAAAAGTCATGGGACCCATGACAACTGACAATAGATACCATCGTCTGTTGGATGAGAACAGATCAACGACTTAGGGTGGATTTCGGCCTGAATCTGGGAAGTAAACACATTTGTGAGAACTTCGCCCGGAATTGAACATTTTACATTTAATTAAATATAATTAAGTCTATAAAGCTCTTTTTCGGGCGGAAGTTGAAAATGATTAACCAGACTTTAAAAACAGTCCGAAAAAAGTGACTCGAGTGTGGTGATGTGCCCGAAAAATGGCAAAAGTCATGGGACCCATGACAACTGACAACAGATACCATCATCTGTTGGATGAAAACAGATCAATGGCTTAAGGTGGATTTCGGCCCGAATGTGGAAAGTAAACACATTTGTCAGAACTTCACTCGGAATTGAACGTTTTACATTTAATCAAATATAATTAAGTCTATAAATCTCTATTTCGGGCAGAAGTTGAAGGATTAAAAAGACTTAAAAAACAGTCCACAAAAGTGACTCAAGTGTGGTGACGTGCCTGAAAAATGGCAAAAGTCATGGGAACCATGACAACTAACAATAGATACCATCATCCGTTGGATGAGCACAGATCAACAGCTTAGGGTGGATTTCGGCCCGAATGTGGGAAGTGAACACATTTGTGAGAACTTCGCCCGGAATTGAACGTTTCACATTTAATTAAATATAATTAAGTCGATAAAGCTCTATTTCGAGCGGAAGTTGAAGGATTAAAAAGAATTTTAAAACAGTCCAAAAAAGTGACTCGAGCGTGGTGACGTGCCCGAAAAATAGAAAAAGTCATGGGACCCACGACAACTGACAATAGATACCATCATCCGTTGGATGAGCACATATCAACGACTTATAGTGGATTTCGGCCTGAATGTGGGAAGTGAACACATTTGTGAGAACTTCGCCCGGAATTGAACGTTTTACATTTAATGTCCTCAGAATTTGGACTGAAGCAATGAATGTTTTGTCCTTCGACGGCAAATAGATATTAATAATAATTAATAAAATTACAACAGGATTCTAGATATTTTGCCCTTTAGGTATTACTTTTGTACTTTTCAATGTTTTCAAAATAAGTGACTCATAAATCATAATCGTATTTCATTTCATGGACAAACCAGTAAATTGAGGGAGATTAACAAACGGCTACTAGATTGAGGAATGCAAGTTGCAACAGAGTTTGTCTACCCCAATCTAGTGAAATAGAAATTTCGGGTAAAATCTAAAACACCTACATCCTACCTTTTTTACTTTTTTTAATCTTGTGGTTCGATTTGAGGGTTGGCATTTTCAAGCTTGTATCTAGCATTATTTTAAATTATTAACAATAACAGTGATGGGGAAAACGGGAAGCAGTAGTTCAACACAAAGCCAAGTGAAAAAAAATGTACCTAACCGAACTGGTTAAAACACCAGGTTTCACTGATGAATACCATGATATTTATGACCCTGCTATCCATGGTGAAAAGCGTATCATAGATATTAGATATGCATTGTCTAATAAGGCAGCAGATCGAAGCAGGGCAAAATTTACTATTTTGAACACAATGTTAAAACAAAGAACAAAAAAAATTGCATCGTGGGATGTTGGATTGGGAAGCATGGTGTTACCTGAAGTGTTCCCTTGCCCTGATTTTGTCATGATGTGTGCCAAAAATTATGATGAAGATAAAAAAGTAATTGTCAATAAAAATACAAAAGAGGAAATTCTATCCATAAACGTGGGAGAATTTGCTCGTTTGTTGAACTTTGGGTTTGAAGCACAAAACTCAAACGTCCACATTGACCTAGGAAAGCTGACAGAGAATTATGAGTCTCGATCAAGGTCATAGAGATTCATTTATCAGAGCTCTAATAATGTGTGGTACTTCATTGGATCAGAATCTTAAGCCTCCTTATGATTCTAATATTTTTGTTCCATGGGTTCAGGATACTATTTCCTTGCTGACTTTTTTCCTGGGATTGGAAAATGATAGGTAAGTGGGTGCTAACCTTCTTGAAATTATTTTTAATATCCATTTTGTAACTCAGCCAATAAGATATAATTTTGTTGAGCACGTTGTTCAATCCATGCAAAAACAATTACTAATGATCAAAAAAGGTTTCTGTAAGACATTTAGGTTCTCATCCTACTTGTGCTATCTCCTTCTATCCAAGTATCGTGCAATATTCGAGACCAACAATCTTCACATTGTGAACTACAAGATTGATGAGAAGACTCAGAACAGAACAGAGTGTCCAATATATGAATGGACACCAAAGATAAGGATGCATGATAATAGAAAGAACTACAACCATTTTGTAGACTTTTTTTTGGCACCAATATATAATGAAATTACAAGCACTCCAATGCCTAGATTGCCTATGTCTTGTAGAGATTGCATTCAACTCAGAAGTCAAATACAATTGGTTGACTGGTTCTTCACGGAATAATACACTGTGTTAAGGTTTTACGGATCAGCAGTAAAACCCTACAGACTTCCAATACACGTGACAGAGAGGGTATTTGCATTGGAATATGTACGACAGTTGGAGAGCACAGATAGGCACTTCCATGGTCAGCAAAAGAAGAGCATATTTCCTTCCTTGCCTTTCTCATGTGGAGGGTTCACATTTGAGAGAAAAGCATTCAATGTGGCACATGATTTTTTGATAGTTTTTAGCTTTGGTGATGAGGGTCTTTGGCAGTATGATCCAATCGGTGTAGTTCAAGCAAGGCTTAAGAAAAATGGGAACTCTTCAGCGTTATGTCAACATGAAAGTAAACCATTGCTAGAAAAGCTTAGAAACATGGACTCCTGGGATGAAGTATAAAAAGAGATGGAGAAAATTGCCGCTGACAATAACATTTCAACAGAAGAAATGTCATCACAAATTATGGCATTGCACACACAGAGGACAACAGAGGAGGGTCAGGGCATCCAAAATAGGAGGTCCTACAATTTCTACCAAAAATCTACTAATCCATCTAACAAATCTATTCCCAAAACAATTCTGCAAGAATGTAAAGACAGTTATTGGACTCAAACCAAAATAAATGATTTTTAGACTATGAGGAAGAATCTCGGTGAACCAAAGACCAGTGCAAAATTTGAGTCCATCGACGAGGATGAAGAGTTTAGCAAATTGTGGAATATGAAGCATCCTACAACAACATATGACAGGAGTGAAGATGATAATGAGTATAAGGTTGAGCCCACTCCAACAACTACTACAGTCCCTAAAATATTAGGTGGAGTCAATGAGTCCATGAAAGAAAAATATAGCAAAAGGGCAAACATTGTAGAAAAAATGGGTTTTGAAGGTGGTGGTCTAGGTCCCAGAGGAGAAGGCATTTGGTATCCACTTGAAGTACAACTTCCATCAAATTCAAAATCAAAAAGCTCATGTTAAACTAATCATTGGACTTGATTCTTCAGATTCATCACGGAAAGGTACTACTCATTACCCTCAGGGTCCACCTACATTTGTTTCAGGTTCAAATCCACAACCACCACCACATCATGGTATTCCCATTGGTGGTGAATCAAGTGCCATTGCCACTAGTGGGCAATCTGGGGATAGTATTCTTATTAGTGTCAGTAAAGTGCCACTGTGACTGGTGGGGTTGGCATGGGTACTACTACTGATACTAGTTGTCTTGGTGTTGGACAAGGGCAACAACAAAATATCTCTCACAAGAGGCCACTAGTGGTAGATACTCATACTATTCAAAATCCTATATCAAGTGCCACTGACACTATAAATCTATCATTTGCAGCTTCAGATCAGACCCCTCAAAAGACTATAAAAACTACACGTGAAAGTGACAGTGGGAAAGGATCAAGAATGGTTGTTGGTAATCCTCATAATGCATTAGTTAAAACCACAGGCGTAGGTGGAACTGGATCCTCTGCTATTCCTATTTCACCTTTCAAACATTCAATTGCTTCAGCAAGCCCAGATTTTTAATTTCGTGATTACTATAAAAAATTTGAACACGCAACAAATGCAAATAAAGAAAAAAAGAGAGCATTTCATAGGGTTGCCCTGACTGAAATTTTAGACGAACAACATGCAAGGAACAGGCTATTTCCAACATATGACCCACACAAAGATATGATGGAGTTCATGGTTGTTATTCCCCCAACTAAAGATAAAATTCCACCACACAGTCAGATAGATCCCTCTGAATTTCAAGTTAGCACCCTCCAAATGAATTTTTCCAAAGTACATAATGTGGACAAAATTAGTGTGTCAAAAAGGACTAACGAAGTCGTCTACACTTCACTGCTAAAGGTGGAGAGAGAAAAAAATAAATTGGAGAAACAAATAGAAAAGTTACAGGCAGGCCTGGCAAACGAAAAATCAAAGAGGAAAGCAGCAGATAACAAGTGCAATGATTTACAGAAAAGGATAAAAAATTCAAGCTCCGCAGTAGAAATTGCAGAGCAGGAAAAGATGGATGCATAATTGAAGGACCTAAGAGAAAAACTGGCTAAAAGCAGTAAAAAAATTGATGAGGAAAGAGTCAGTTTTCAAAAATTATACAAAAGTTATGAGTCTGTTGCTGCCGAAATAAGAAAAATACGGGACCTATTGGATCATGAGAAGGAAAAAGCAAAACATTTTGAAAAGGAAGTAGAGGAAGAAAGGAAAAAATGTGCACAAATGAAAGAAGACCTGCACAATGAAAATGATAAAATTAAAACTTTGGAGGATAGATTGAAAGATAATATGAAAAATACAACGAAGTATATACAAGAAAATAGTTGGGGGAAAATAATGCAAAGGAGTGACAAGTTGTGTGAATGATTTGAATTGAATGAAAGTCTGAGATTAATTTATATGAAAATCAAAGGGCACATTGAGAAGGGCATACATGTTTATTCAAAAGAGGATATGGCAAAACAGATTTTGCAAGTAGTCTATAGTACCAGTGACAGCTATTTGGCATCCAAGGGAATTAAGAGCCGCATTGACGCCACAGTTAAGACATCATTTATCCTTCAAAATGGTCATAAACTAAGGGAAACATTAGAAGTTATGGATAAATGGAGCAAAAAGATATTGAAGCTGCAAGAAAAGACAACTACTTTGATTAAACGTGGTTTGCCTAAGACCGTTGACCCATCAAATAAATTCATTGGAAAATAAGCTTACAAAAAAACATGGAGATAAAAATAAAGTTTGATTTGGACTTGCTTCCTAAGAACACAACTCCCCAAATCTTTTTGGAGTTCATCCAACCATTTACAACTCTGAATGCGGTATTGGGTGAAACAGTGATGTCAAGTCACTCTTCTAAATATGGATTGTTGACGAAGTTGCAGTTGACTTTCCATAGTTTAAAGAATATTGACCTTCCATTAGACGAAGAGTGGAGCACCCTACAAAAACTGGCACAAAAATCTTAAGAATCATAGTATGTATTGCACAATTTTCTGCTTTTACTCTTAATTTCAAGGTTTTATGTTTTTTCTGCTTGGAATTTGGCATTGCTTGAAATAACTCTATTTTATGAACAGGAAAAAACCAGCACTCGCTATTGCTAATCCAACCTATGAATCTATGATGCACAGTGCAAACCTTCAGCCTGTAAATTTGTATTCTCAAATTCTCCCAAGTTTTAATATTTCTGCATTTCTCTATTTCTGATTACTAGGTTTTGGGAACTACTATTATCTATATTTAATTTGTCATGGCTTGAATTAATATCTATATTTTCGAACAAGAGACATCAGACATGTAGCAATTGTTAAATTGCTAATCCGGCCTGTGATGGCCATGTAAATTTGTGCTAAGTTTGTGATTTTGATGTTGAGTCTTCACATGTTGCAAATCGACCTGAAGCTGTTGTTGCTCCCTTGTTTCTATAAAAAGGAATTCAGAGTCATTTGCAAAGGGTTCTGAAACTTTGTATTGACTTTTGCATGGAGAATCACACAGAGTGATGTATTGAATGAATTGTATCATATGGCTATATTTTGAAAGAACTAATAAAAATCTAAGTTCTCAAACATGTCTAAATAAACATCTATGTATCAATAAACACATTATGATCTTTTATTATGCTATTTTAAATCTGGAAATAGAAAGTTGAAAAATACAATTACAAATCAATATTAAATTCTAATTGCAAAAAGTTGACAGACTCATAAAATATCAAGTTATCAACCATAATAATATGCTTTTGTAATATGAATGATGAGATACAGTAATAAGATAAATAAATACCAATCTCTTACAGTTGTCATTCATCCTCATCAAATTCAAAGCTTTCTTGATTCTTGTCTGTATTTTCTTCACTCTGAGTCTGCATACCTTCGTCGAACTGCATCTCAATGCTACCAATAGGTCTAGTACATGAGTCAACAGTCCCACTGGAACTTTGGTTTGAAATTTTGCCCAAACCTCTTCTTTCACATTTGGACCTCCAGATTTGCAGTGCCTTATCGTAAGGAAAAGTGTGGACATCATACCTAGATGTATAGAGCCTCAAGCAATTTTCCAAATTTTTGTTTAGTTTGTTTCTACTTTGATTTTAGGAACCCCAAAAAACTGAAAACTCTCTCATCTTCCACCGAACCCAATATCATGGTAAGACATAAATCAGCAAGCTTCAAATATTCTGGCATTGAATCACGCAACGCTACGTTCTCAGCTATATATTTCCAAATCCTTGTTACTGATCCCTCTTCACGGGGGTTTCTATTGTGCCATATTGTTCCCTCATAGTGTATGCAAAACGAGATGATTTCTCTCTAAGACGAGTTTCATCTAATATTTCATTTATAGTTACTCCATTCAATTCTTTGGATATGCAAAATTGTTTTATTAAAGTCAATAGCTTACTTCGAAAATCAGCAGCACTGTTGAGGCTCCAATATTGAGGAAACACAATAGACATGGCTTCGAGTAGGTTGTCATGAGGGAATCTGTTTCTAATTTGTGAGGAAAGATCATAGGCAATTTTCTTCACAAAAGTAGTTACAGACTCAACAATCTTGTCAATATCTTCCCTTGTAACTCTTCCTAGTTGCTTCCTGGGACGCTTTCCTGGTTCCTCGGGTTCGACCGTGGCATAGAAGTGCATCGGTATCTCAACTCCCCGTACATTGGCACATACCTCCCCGTTTGCACCGATTTGTAAAAAGTTATCAGGATTGTTCAAATCTATGAGTGTCTGCCACTTAACAAATTTTTCATCAGATAGTGTTGGTTGATTTCAATAGAGATTGCCGAGGGTCATGCATATCATCTTACGCAGTGTAGCATATTCTACAATATACAGAGCTCTTTTTGGGGCAGCCTTCATAATATTCCTCATTTCCTCTAACATGGGCAGAAGAGCTGCTAAAGTTAAGAGTCTCTAGATTACTTAACCTCCGAAGAAGGTCAAGAAATTTTGGTTGCTCTGATTCGTCGCGAGTTGTGTGAAATAGTCCAATCAAGGATGGATATTCTAAAAAAACTCGATGCACTTGACCATCCAAAGAGATCCATTTGGTATCATTATCCTTGAGAAACTTGTTCCCATCAGTTATTCCATCAGCAAAGTATTGAAATTCCATAAATCGCTTGAGACTTCGACAGAAGTGTGAGTAGAGCTCTCTGATTAAAATTTTTTTTTTTCTTACCGAAGCATACTTGCTCACAATTCCAAAAGCTAGATTCATTCTGTGAGCCATGCAATGAATTGCAATAATGTATGGTGCAAATGAAATTTTAATCTTTGTAGAAAGACTGTTCCTGTGACCTTGCATTACTGAAGCTCCATCTGCTCCAACACACACCTTTTTTTTGGCAACCGTCATGTCATCCATACCTCCATATTCAATTAAACTTCTCTTTACTAGTTGAAATAAATTTCCCACTGCCGCACTCCTTCATTTTAGCAACAGATAGTAGATGAGGTTGGCAGGCATGATTTTGTACAGTATAAACATGCATGCATACCCATGAAGTATTGTCTACTGCCGTAACTTCATCTAAAGAAAATGCAATAAAGTTTGACTCTTATTTTTCCTTTACATCTTCTTTTTCAACCTCAGCAAGATAACTTTCCCATTCCCATCCACTGTTTACTGACCAGTGTCTATTAGGATAGTTAGGAACTTTCAAAAAGTGTAATAAACCACTAATTGATGGGAAATTTGTCATAGCACGCCCCCTGCTCACAATATAAAAAACCAAGCTTAACTGAACAAGTTTTTCCAATTCTATTTGCATTGCTTTTCCAAAACTAGCTTCAATAGAACCTTTAACTTCAGCAGGCTTCGTCTGTATTTTCTCATGAAAATAATACTCTTTAGCATTCCTCACATGCTTACATTCCTCCTTTGTTTTCCATCTTATCACCGATTTTCCAACTTTGTCTATTATTTATTTTTCATTAACTTTACCCATATGCTTTTCTATGCTGTCAAATTTTAGCTGCAACCTTATTTCCTTGTTATATGGGGTAGTTGGATAGTTTTTTTTGATAACTGAACACCCAATAGTCTGAAGCTTTGTGCTCCCTTGTCTTATAAAAGGGAGAATCAAGACTGTGTAGGGGTTCTAAGTTTTGTTTTGAGGTAAGAGCATGTGGTAAAATAGTTTGATACAGATTTGGAGAACTTCCAATGATATTGTTTTCCCGATTTGGTTTCAGTTGTTTGATAAAATTAATGAAAAGACATTATTTGGTCGTCTACAATTTGTGTTTCTCTCTCCCATATGGATCAGTATATTAAAAATATATTTAATTTGTTGATACATTTTTATGTCTTCTATGTGATCCTTTCAACGGGTTTTCTCAAGTAGGAATTAAATTCTATTGAATGGATTATAGTGGGTAGAGGAATTCAATTTGGATTAAGGAGGGTTTTATGATAGAGTTGCTTGCACATTTATGTTATGCATAAACATAATTCAATGCCAAATAATTAGAACTATAGCTATTGAAGGAATACATATTAATTTGGTGATAAGACTTTGATGCCCTATGGAAAAGGCACCAATTAGTTATAGCTCCAAACAGATAAAATATAAAATAATCTTTATTTAGAATTACGTTGGTAGGATTTAGTTTATTTTCATTTTTCTATTTTCACCTCATGCCTATGAATAATAGAAGATAAAAGGATAATTGAATCAAGGTTGTAACTGAATAAACCTTTGAGAATTGTATGAGATTTTATCTACTTAAAATCACCATATAATTTTGAAGAACTAATAAATAAAGGTGATATTGGTTCACCCACCAAGGTTTGGCAGAGCCTAAAAAGCAAAAGATATTAACCTTCTTAGTTAATTCTTGTTTGTTGGCCAAGTCCGTCATTATACTTGAAAATAAGGTTTGGCATACCTTTAGAGTGTAATGATCTGTTGATTTGAGAATCAATAGGACCAACTTTTGGACCTTGGTTGACATCAAAGGCAACAAGTTTGACATCAATGACAACACAAAATCATATTTGCAACAAGCTCATCACAATAGACATTGGATAAAAAGGTAATATATCTTATGCTTGAGTGTGTTGAAATTTATTTGAACAATTTGTTTTTATATTTTATGGAAATTTGTCTTGATCCCACTTCTTGGACTTAGCGACTTGATTATGAAGCTCTTAATTTTTTATGTCAAATATGTCATGAGTGTGGAGATTTATAAAGTGCCCAAGGATCAACCATGCAAGTAGTTGAACTAAGGTACCTTTTCATTGTACACCTAAGGTTGAAAATGGCAAAGTCCATATTGCATAAAAGGTTGCAAACAAGGGCTTTATTCTTGTTAAACCTTGTAATAAGAGAATAGGACAAAAGAGAACCTTCAGGCATAGAAAGGGAGATGGAATCTTCAATCAGTTTGATGCCTTGGAAGCTTTGGCTCAGGGGCATGAGATTTTAGTGTTGAGCACACCACAAAACTTACACAAGGGGAGGGGAAGTGAATCAATCTGGACCTCAAATCATTTTTCTCCTGATCAATTAAACTTCAAACCACACTTAACTAATTACAATAATTATGAAATATAAAAGCACAAAGCACAACATACAAATGAGCACCAGATTTACATGGAAACCCTAAATAGGGAAAAAACACGGTGAGAATCACACTCACAATATGAATAATTGATTGCACAGTTTAGGCACATGACCAAGGAGCTCCCTACCCCTAAAAGAACATGCAAGATAAGGTGAACAACCTTAGGGTAAGATATAAAGGGTTGCACAAATTGCCAAAAGGAACATACTTTCTTTTGGTAGGTGCAGAGGATCAACTAACTAAAACGAATAAGATCTCTTGATCTTAAAATTATCCTTAGACCACTATGTCAAGCAACCAATATTATGGCAAACATATCTAGCTACAAACACTATCTCAACTGTCTTTCACACTTTTGCAATATTAAATTTTCTTGTGCATCGATCACATCTACTCCACATAAATTCACGTACATCTCATACTCAACTCATACATCTGCACTCCTATTTATATAAGATAATTCACTAAAACACTAAATTAGGTCGGCCACAAATAGAATACACAATATTACACAGATTGGTCCAACTAGACATATAACATCAAATGCGGTCAAGTCTAGGAGATAGAGAGGACGAAGACACATTATAACACAACCTTTCCAAATGATTTCAATAAACCGCACACACTAACACATCCTCCAAGGTTGGCACCAAGTGAAACATGTAGATAAACAATGTAGCATGCCAACCAGTCGGTCCAAAAACATTCTCCAATGTACACAACTTAATGTGGATCAACACACGCCATGGTGAGACCCATATCAACATCAAAACTCAACCACCAAAATATGTTTGGACCAAAAAGGCATGATCCAAATTGAACTTATCGCCTTAGTCACTTGGAATCGGACCAACTGATAGTATTGAACTCAAAACATCATAACTTCACTTATGGGCCAAACCATCACTACAAAATTAAACTAGAACATGACACAAATCAAATAAACATGTACTCCAAGCAATGACACTAAAAAATACATATCAAAGAACTGCCAAGCATTCTTCAGACCACTTCTAATAGACATTCCATTGTCAAAAACATCAACAACTAATTCAACCATCTGAGCAATAAAGGACCTGTAAACTTGATAGTACAATATACACAGATCATAAACATTATATTCAGAATCGCAATTTATAATCTTCACATACCAAAGGAATTTGCATTCCTCCACTGAGACATTATGATTAAAAACTCTTTCTTGCATAAATTTTGTTTCCTGTATATTGAACCTTCTACTACACCAACCTTTCAAAAATACCTCATGCTTACTCAATATCATAATCAGACCAATTTCAAGATCCGACCATACTTTTCTAAATCATTTGTAACATGGTGACATTAATGACAACGCAAGAAAGGTTGACATCAATGACAACATAGCACAACTCATCTGCAACATATGGTGACATCAATGATAACACAAGATAGGTTGACATCAATAACAACATAACACAATAACTCATCTGCAACACATGGTGACATCAATTACAACACAAGATAGGTCGACATCAATGACAATATAACACAACAACTCAAGTTTTAAACATTTAGTTTTTGGAGTTGGTTCCTTGGGAGAAGTCCACTCAGATCTTGAAGTGGTCCATAGTTAGAACTTGTTAAAGTTTAACCTCAAAGACACACGAATGGAAACAAATCAAAATATTGTGATTACTGGTGACTTACTACCATGTGGAATTAAAGAGTCAAAATATCGTTCAGCCTTGGTTGGTTTCACTCCTCATTCAAAGAAGGAAGTTTTAGATTTTGGAAAAGGCAGTGGGGTCTTGCCTTTTATGGGATTGCAATAAAGGTCCTTTAAAAGGGTTGCCATAAAGAAGCCCCATAAGGTGGGATGTAAGAAATTTTAGGAGAAAGTGAAATTAACTAGGGAGACGTTGATAGAATTATGGTCAATGAAAACCATTGATTCTCATTTATCTCCTTCTTAACGACAATTGTTCTTTTATGAAATGTAAGGGGTATGAATAGTATCCCTGGACAAAAGGCTATTTGGGAGCTGATTAGTACTCATTCTTCTGATACTCTTTTCATTCAGAAGAACGAATTGTTTGTGGAACCTGTATGCTTAACAAGGCTTCCAAAACTTGGGGAAGAGCTCAATGCCAATACATAGGGTCTAACAAAAACTCAAGAGGTGTTAGTTACATCTGGGACCCGCACAAAGTTGTTACACTTTGGTGGATCTCTAGTAGATCCTGTATTTTTATGGTTGCTTCGAGTATGAAATCTAGTGAGGTTATTCTTTTCACCAATGTATATGCTCCAACTAATTTTCTAAAAAAATTATTGTTGTGGTTCAATGTCAAATGTGTTTAGCCCCTTGCCATTTTTCTTTCTTGGATCCTCACTGGAGACAATATTGTTTCTAGTTTGAAGGAAAAAGGGGGAGCCACAGGGAAGCTTGAGCCTTCTTTTAGGCTTTTGACGGATAGTATAGACTTATTGAATTTGGTGGACATAAAGCCTATTAATGGTCTATTTACTTAGAATAACAACAAATATGGGGAGCATGCCATTTTTAAAAGGTTAGATAGGTTTCTAGTTTCCAAATATCGGGTTGGTGATAGTTGAGTTATCAGCTTGAAGAGATATCAGACTAGAGAGGATCTAACCATTCGTCGATCAAATCTTTTGCTAATTTTTTAAGAGCCTCTAAGAATCCTTCCTTTGAATTCTAGCTTATGTGGCTTCAAGGCCCTTATCTTCAAGATATTATGCTAGAGTGGTGGCACAAAGGGAAGATTTCTTATAGTAAAATAATTTATTATTTTTTAAAAGAGTATAGTTTGTTAAGCATAAGATTAAAAGGTGGAATAGATAGTGTTTTTACAATCTATTTTTGGCTAAAACAATTTCCTAATCTCATTTGGATGCCATTACTCATCATATTTGAGATCATAGTCTGACTTAAGAAAAATGTAGAGATGAGTCTAGTGCTACAAAGAAGCTAGAGAAATGAGAGTTACGTGAGGATATTTTTTGGAAGCAAAAGTCACATATCGATTGGCTTCAGAAGGGAAAAAAAATACTACCTGTTTTACAACTCAGTTAAGGACAAGAGGCATAAGAATTCGATTGCTTCACTCTTGTCCTCTAAGAGAAATCAACTCTCTTCATTCAAAGACATTTCAAGGGAGGTTACTCAGTTCTATTCAACTTTGTTTACTAAACACTCTCTTATTGCTTAGGATGAAAAAAATATTATTCTAGATTGTATTCTTTCCCTGGTTTCTAATGAGATGAATGACGCTCGTATAAGACCTATCTCCTTAGTTGAATTGGAAGAGATTGTATTCCGGAAGAAGGAGAAATCATCTAGTCCTGAATGATTTTCTATAGAATTTTTCTAGGAGTTTTGGGAAATTATCAAATCAGACCTTTTGGAGGTAGTGCAGGAGTCAAAAAGGAACAAATAGATGTTAAAAGGCATGAATTATACATTCTTTTTCCCTTGTTACCAAAAGACAAAGGGGTCAATTCTGTAGATCTCTTTAGGCCTATAGCTCTATGCAATTTGGTTTATAAAAATAATTACTAAGTTGATTGCAAAGAGACTCAGCCACGGCTCAACAAAATAATTTTAAAGGAGAAAGATGGCTTTGTTGTTGGTAGGCAGATTTTGGATGGGATAGTGTCAAATGGGCTTTTCTACACCAAGTGCTTATAGTTTTTAGGTTTGTTAATAAGTGAGTCAATTGGGTCATAAGTTTTGTCACCTTATCTTCCTTTTCAGTTCTTATCAACAACAAGTCTTCTAAGTTGTTTGGAGCCTCTAGAATCCTTCATCAAGGTGACCCCCTATCTCTTTATTTGTTCATATTAATCATTAAAGGTTTGGGAGATTTATAAAGTCTTGTGCAAGGCAATGTTTGATCCATGAATGGAGTTGGGGTAATAGTTTATCTCCTCACTCTCATTTATAGTTTGTGGATGATATTGCTCTGATGTGTTTAGCCAACGTCAATGAGGCAATTAACCTAAGAAGGATATTGGATATTACTTAGTTTTTTCTGGGCAAAGAATGAATGAAGACAATTAGAATTTCTTAGATTCATAGATTCCAAATTAGTTCCTTTCCTATTGTTTACCTTGGTGTCCCCCTTAATGTGGGTCCTTTGCCATTGAAGTTGTGACAAGATGTGTTGGATAAGTTTCATAGGAGGGTGAGCCATTGGACTTGTAGGTAGCTCTCAACTGCAAGGAGAGTAATGTTATTGAAATAAATGGTTTAGGCCCTCCCCGCTTATAGATTCTTTGTGCAAAGAACTCCTTCAATCTTCATTAAGGAATTTGATTATTTATCTCGTGAATTTCTATCAATTGGTACTTCTATTTCTACAAAGTTGAGTTCGGTTAAGTGGGAGTCTATTAATAAGCCAGAACAAAAGGGTGGTCTTAATTTTTGACAGTCTTGCCTTAGTGATCAGGTTTTGGCTACAAAGCTTTGTTGCAATTGGTACATCAATTTGTTATAACCCTAAATTTATTAATATCGAGAGGCATTCTACAATGTCATCAAGAGGTGGAGTGAAATGACGTGACTGTGTTAATGTTAACTTTAATCTTTTAGCTTAAATTTCTCAACCATTCATATGTCAAAATATTAATATTAATTATAAACCTCATATTTTTAATATAAACATCATATAAAACAAAATATATCCTCATCAAGATTATAGGTTTTAGATATATATATAAAATTAAAAATAAAGATATTTAAAAATAATCCACTATTTCATATTTACAATATTTTTTTTTGAATATATTTTATAAATTTTGATTTTTAATGATTTTTTTGAACAATGATAAGAAGTTTAAAATTTAAATATAAAAAGTTAGATGTCAATTATCAATTAAAAAATTGTATAGATAAAACATAAATAAAGTAATTTTAGGGTAAATAAAATAGTTTCAATTGATATCTCTAAGCATTTCTTTAGATAGATGTATTTGAGATATCTATACTAGTATATTTAAATTCATTATTATCTTCAATAATTTATAATATGAAAATTATGTTTTTATTGTATAAATGCAATGATATTATTTATTTAGTAAATGATTGTTAATAATTAGAGAAGGAAAATATAATATTTTATTCAAACTTATTGTGCTTTTTTAGTTTTCAAAATTCACAATAAAATTACATTTAAAAAAATAGAAAATTGCTTTTAACACGCCTATGAGTAGACTGAATTTCCATCTCTCTATTATTCACTCCAAAATTGTAGTTAGAAGTGGAAACTAACGAAGAGTTTTACATTGGCTCGGAATCAAACAAGAAGGGGAATGAAGGAAGCTATGCTGGTATGAGGGCACAAAGAGCTTATCGAATGAGGATTCAAAGAGAAGTATTTCGAAGGAAAAAGGAAGAATACACTATAGACAGATGGAGCAAAGGGTGGTTCTTGCAACGCATTTAGGAGGAGAAATCTACGCCTGTTGCAATGGTAAGATGAAGGGAAATATATAGAGAACTATAGATTGGGAAACTGAGCTTTGGCATGGCAAAGAAAGCGGCCAAGCAACTATACAAGGAAAAAACACAATAAAAGAAGACGAGAAAGAGCATGGAGAGTAGGAGAGGATTCGAGGCTGTTTAGTTTTAAGTTTTCCTTCCAACTATTCTGTTATGATTTTAGTATTTGTGTTATCTGGGAATGAGTTTGCAGATTTGTATAGTTACTTAACCCACTAGAATCGAACTAATGTTTGAGCAAACTGAAGAATTACAACGAAATGTGTTCCTTAAAGATCGTCGTCGTAACCCGCAAACTAACCCACGTCATTACTAGAATCGTTTTTAAATATATGTAATCCATCATGGTGCATGTAAATCGTTTGGTCTAAGTTGTGCCCCCCATCTCTCATGCTTCTTGATTTGCATGCTAGACTGAATCGACCTTAAGCTTAGCCTATAGTAATTACATTTCCTGAAATATTTCTAAATCTTTCCCAACAAATCCATTTTGGGTAATACCCTGCAATCATTTCCCTGAATCATCTTGTCAAATAGACTGCACGCATTATCTATACATGTGCATTTTGCCTATACGTCTGTTTGGATACCCTTTATATAGTTATTTGCATAAAAATTTGTAAAATTCCTCGGTACATGCCCGGCAATCACTCTTCTCATGCTTATGTTACTGAATTTCAAGCACCCATTTTGGCGCAGGTGGAGAGGAATGTTGGCAATGTTAGGTAAATCATGCTAAATATCAAACAGTTGCATTTGCTAGAAAGTTTCAAAAGCCTTTTCAACATATACATTCTCTTCAATTCTTGCAATCAATACATTTTGTGAGATGACATCTCCTTGAGACATTCCGTCGAACAGTTCTCGTGCTTTGTTTGTGCTACCACATTTTTTTGGTGTAATCTTTTCTTTAACAGATAATATTGAGTCTTACATTGTTGTAACACAATTAATCCTTCGTGAATCCTGAATTCTTTTAGGTCACGGATCTATTATACCACACCCTTAATATGATTTTCTTTATTATTCACAATTTATTTTACTGGAAGCTTTTGTGTCTGATTTGTACAGTCCTCTTAACCCTCTTAACAACTTCTTTGTCATTATAAGAGTCTAATTAATGATATTTTTATATGTATGCAAGTCCATCATTTGGTCTTGTAATGTGTGAAAAATTAGGGTTTTCATCATGAAAGGGATGAAAATCGCTAATTTGTCATTACATTAAAAAGATGAGTGAATACAATAGATTCAATCACAAATCAGTAATGATAAAAGCTGAATACTTATTGGATTCAAGGAGGTGTGAATTGATTTGTTTTTTTTTGTGAGTTGAAATGCTGAAATTAGGGAAAAGTGCTGAAATTAAAAGCAAAAATGTGGAAACAATGAGCTACAGTCATCAAATTGAAGCATGCACCTGGATCTGAGCAGTATATGCAGATTTGAATTTGATCTCCAAAGAAAGCTCCCAAAATGTTGAGATCGGAGCGTCTATCGCTCTGGTCCTCCTACATTTTCGCACACTAAAAAAGGTTTGATTCGTCTTTGCAAATAATGCATATTTTGAAAATAATAACTCCGTACCTATTTCCTACACATAGAGAAAAAGGGAAATAGGTTGGAAATTGAGGTTTGCCTAAGTCAAACCCCGGTTTTGGAATTAACCATGAAATAGAGATGAAAGATAATTGAATTGCTCTAAATGAATATTAACTTTTACGGGAGATGCTAAATAATGACTGAAAACCAAATAATATACTTTATGTGAAGTTTTGTTTGTCTCCACATGGGATTAGGGTTTCATGAAGTTTTTGATAAAGTATTATGTAAATCTCCACTTCAATGCTTGAATCTTAATTTTTTTGTTGCTCCAAGGCTTGAAGGGAGACTGATTACTTGCTCAATTGCTTGAATGCTTGATCTCGTGTGTTTATTCTTATTGATGTATATCAAAATAAGAGGGGAAAGCCTCCTTTTACCTGTCCATAGGAAAACTTGCTAATTTCTCCACATGAGCCGACACAAAGTTGGGAATCCCACTCTGAAAATTTGAAATAGGGCAAAAGGTTTTAAAGAGGGCCCAATTGAGGAGGACCATAGCATGGCGCTCTTGTCCTATCTCAATTCAAGGCTAGGGCAAGGTGCCATGATAATGTGCAGGGTCAAAATAAAGACCATCTTGTATGGTGCGAGCAGAATCAAGTCTCAATCAAGCCTAGGAGATTTAGTCGGGCCACTTTAACAGGAGTATGAAGTCAATCATACTCTCGGTAAAGTACAAGGGTTCGCATTGAAAAACTTTCACCAAGTCACCAAGAAGGAAATATACACTAAGCCTCCAATGGACTTTAAGATCTTACAATTTTGATGACAAGATAAAAGAAAAATCATGAGAGAAAGAGAAAGAGGGAACCATGACTAAAAACTAGTAAGGTTCTCTTACCATGAGTCATGAAAAGAAAAGTACCAAAATTACAAAGAAAAAAAACTGTTTGCTAAGTAATTTAAGTATCAAGATATGCAAAAGAGAGAGACATTGAGCGGAATGTATGCCCCCACATTAAAGCGATTGCATACGCCTTATCGGGAGCAATTGCTTTAAGGTATGATACACCCAAAAAGACAAGCACGTTATCACAATAATATGCCCCCAAGAAAAGAGCAAATTAAAGGAAAATAATCACAAGACATAAAACAAGAGTTAGTTTCACTTAACTCTAGGATCAATATATTTTTTATGATAAATAATATATATAGAATTGTTGTCATCCTCCAAAGAAAGCAAAACCACCATGGAAAAAGGACACGTGTCTTTTGAGTCGACATGGGACAGACCAAAAGACATCTCAACGCTTTGCATTGTCCTCAAGTAGACAACACTAGGGACAAAAAATAGAAGAATTGAGAGACTTGATAGAAGATCACAAAAAAGCAAGAGAGGACAGAGATAAAGAATCTACGACATGAATGAGGCTAATCAAGCAAACCATCCACCTCCCCATCTTGCTCATCACTATTTAGGGAAGGTGGACGACATGCAAGAGGAGCAATATCGAGCACAGTAGATGGAGCTATCACAAGTTCCAAACAAAGACCATGCTCTAATGATGAATCACTTTGTCTGTTACTTGGAGCTAGGATTAATGCTTTTAAAAATTGTTGAGATAAATCATTGTCAAGATCAATATATTTATATTCATCATCTGAATTATTAGCATCAATATTTTCATCATGAACAACATTCTCACTTATTTCATCATCAAGATTAACAAAAATAGGAGCTCTAATAGGAATAGAACTTGAACCATCATTTGTCTTAATCATTTTACTCCTTGGAGATTTAGGTTGAACCTCTTCAATAGGAGAAGGTTGAGAAAATGATATATTATGTCAACAGTTGGTTTCTTCAGAGAAGAAATGGTTTGAGAAGAGTTCACGAGTTCTAGCATGATGTCTCTGTCAGTCTTCTCTCGCACAATGGTTTCATTTAGTTTTATCCGAAGGTTGTGAAGGTTTAAGTTCATCAGGTATAGGCTTCTTCTCTTCTTTTAAGGAAGGTGTATAGGAGAAGGTCTTTTAGGTTGGACAATAGAAGATGTTGATCGCTTCCCTTTATAAGATGCAGGAGGCAGAACCGCACCATATAAAGGAGGAATGGGAGGTGTAAGAAGGATACCAAGTCCATGAGGAGGAGGAAGGTTTTTGTCCTTAGGAGGAATCATATGTTTATCCTTAGGAGGAAGAATAGGTTCACGCTTAGGCGGACTAATGGATTTAGTATTAGGAGGAAGAGGGAGAGGATCCTAATGAGAAGGAATATGGTCCTTGGTAGGAGGAAGACTAAGTGTTGGATTTCTAGGTTCACTCAAAAATATGATCATCTCATTCTTCCATTTTTTATAAGATTGAAAAAGAGAATCACTTCTAGGTTTAAGAGGTTGGAATTGTTTGGAAAAAAAATAATCAAGACAAACATCTCTTTGCCTAACCATGGGTTGGTACATGCTATGATTAATAGTTATGATCTTGTCATCAAGAGGGAATTTCTAGCATTTATGAACAATAGAAAGGATCGCTTTCATGGAAGAGAGCCAAGGATATCCCAGTTTCACACGAAATTGTTCCGATGTAGGAATAATAGTAAAGTTAACATCTAAAGCTTTAGTACCAACCTCAACTAGAAAAGAAATAGAACCAAGGGCGAGACAAGAGAAACCATCAAAGATTTTAATCACCACATCAAATTTCTTATATGTCACTTGATGCAATTGTAAGTTATAAAGAAATTTTTCAGTTGCCACATTAACCATACAAGTCGGATCAATAAGAACACTTCGAGAGGGTATGCCTTTGATTCTCACAGTGATATATAATGGGTCATTGGGTGCTTCAATAGTCTCACTAGGATCAAATGTGACACATAAGTCCTTAGGAGGTCCATTTTTATCAATAAGGTTCACCACATTATTAGACTCAAAGCCAAGATCATTGGGAGAGAAGGCAAGACAATTAGTCTCAATTACATTAGTGGAATGGGACGGTAAAGGAGCAGTGAAAATTTGAAGATTTTGATTAGTAGGAGCTACAGATTTATTTCCTTTATCATTCACACCAAACACATATATGGTATTGTTATCAATCAAGTGTTGAATCTTACTCCTTGAGGAATAACAATTTTTAATGTCATGACAAGGTTGACAATGATATTGGCAAAAAGCTTTGGAATCAAAGGCAGGTGACAAAGGCTTAGTTGTGTTAATTGGTTTAATAGGAGGAAACTTCAACACATTCCTTTGTAACAATTGAGTCATAATACTATGTGAATATTCATTAAGAGGAGTGAATTCTTTTCTAAAGTATTTGGACAAAGCAGGCCCACTTGTTGTGGTTGCTACTTGAGTGTTGTTGTTGTCATTGAACTTAATGAATCCCTTATTCGGGTTGACCTTCGTAAAAGGTTGTTAAGGACTTTCACTTTTATCATTCGGAGCCATTGAAGATGATTGTTCCAATTAACTCATGGTAAGGTGATAATTGTGAAGTACTACATAAAGGAAGTGTTGTGCATTGCACACGCTCCCTATCGCCGATAGGGTCCCCCTTTCTATTTTGAGCTTTCCGTCGTTGTCCTGCTAGGTTCCGAGCAGAGTTTCTCGCGTCTCTTCGAGCGAGTTCGTGACCGATCCATAAACTAATTGACGTTGAAGTAATGAACCGATGAGTCCTCCTGACTAGTCTAGCTCTCGGGCGTGAACGCCAAGAACTTTGTTCGAAGTTTTGAGAATCACCTTAGATAGGCGTAAGGTGGTAGGAATTGGCGGAGCCCACCAAGCAAGAGCAGTGCGCCTAAGGGTCGCACGAAGACCAAAGTCGACATTTTTCGCACCAGAGCTGTGAGGCCGATTGCATAAGGTTTGTCACCCGATCTTTGTAAGGTTTGAACGAGAGATGATTTTCGCTTGCTGATGAAAGATCGAATTGCCCGGCCAAGTGCCTTAGTATTTTGATGCCTCCTAAATCTAGATTTGTGGAACCTGGCAAAAGGCTAGTAGGAGGTTCGACATTTCGTGCAAGTTTTCAAAATTGTCTAAAGGGCAGATTTCGGACCCAAAGGCCCGAAGGGGGTCAGAATTTCACTAAGCTAATCTTGCCAAAATTGCCTAGGGGATTGAATTTTAGGCCTTGGGACGAAAATTTCAAAATTTGATGCTCCCTACTTGGTCCAAAAACAATGCAAAAGTTCTTTTAAATGTTGCAAAGGTAGCTCTGGGTCTAAAAATCACTTTAAATTCCAAATTCGGACCTTGGGGCGAAACTGGAGTCTATCAGAGGCACATTTTGGTCCGAAAGTCGCCTCAAGTTCCCATTTTTGGACCCTGGGGGGTAAATGGGATAATGTATCAGGTTTGCAAGGTTGTCCCCTAGATCCGAGGTTTCTTTTAGAGCTCGCCAAGCATGTCAAAATCCGAGAATCCTCAATACGCCCAATCTCAGACCATTGGATTAAAAGATTAAAACGCGAAACGTCCAAATTCGGACCTTAGAGCGATTTGTTTTCTTTTAAATAATAGAAAGGGTGCGAAATGTTCCAAGGACTCTCCTAGCCCCGAAAATCGCTTAAGTTCCAAATTCGGACCTTGGGTCGAATTTGAAAGAAAAGAAGCGCGTCAAGGTCCGAAATTGCCTAAAGCGCTCAAATTCGGACCTGGAGTAAAGTTAGAAAAGTGCAAAGGGCATCGAGTTTAAAAGAAAAAAGTTCTTTTGTGCTCGAAATCACTTAAATTCTTTTTTTTTTTGGACCCTAGCTCAAAGATGTGAGATAATAAAAGTCGCGAAAGCATGTTTAGGTCCGAAATCGCTCGAAATCACTTAAGTTCTTTTTTTCAGACCCTTGGGATTAAAGTGAGGAAAACGCGAAACATTTAAAAGAACGCCTCCAGCTCTGAAATCACAACGAATACAGGGGTCGAGTGCTCCGAAGTTTATTGGCAAAATACACTTTGGACGCTCAAGGCAACATAGCGCTTGGAATCCGAGCTTCTCCATTCAAGCTCCAAGGTCATCGCGAAATTCACCAAAACGCCTCCAGCTCCGAAAAAACTCTAAACCCTCAAATTCGGACCGTAGAAAGCAAATGAAGAAAACACGAAACACTTAAAAGGGACGCATTTAGTCCGAAAAATGCAAGAACGCCCCCAGCTTCGAAGTTTTTTTACAAATAAAGGTGTCGTGACTCTTGAAGTTGCGAAAGTTGCAAGGAATGGCATAGTTTAAAGGTTCGCACGGCTTGCAAATTCGTTCAAATCCTCCGAAGTCATCGCAAAAAACTCTCCAGGAAGCCTGAAGCCACCAAAGTTTAAAATCACCAAGTATACCGAAAACCTCTAAGCTTCGAAACACAGAAGCGCGTTGAGGTCCGAGGTTAGTCTGAAGCCATCAATAATGAGTTAAGAATCCGTAGTTTTGGCGAAGCCGTTGAAGTCCGAGAATATCTCCAAAGCGACGAGAGCACCCCAGCTCCGAAAGTTGCAAGATCGTCTTTCAAGTCCGAGGTTTTACCTCCAAAACAGTGTCGGTGCTCTGAAACCCGCCAAGCGCCCAAGACCCCCAACAGGTGGAGGTCGCAAAGTTTCCAAGTTTGCAAAAGAGGAAGTGAAAGGTCCGAAATTCACCAAAGTGGGTCAGACCTCCAAAATTCGCCAGAGGTGTGCAAATCGTGAAGTGGAAGACGCGAAATTTGCAAGACTCGCAAGGAGGAAAACGCAGTTCAGAATTTGACAACCATCCAAAGTCTGAAAACAAGAAGGTAAGGTGTTGCATTAAATCCTCCTGATCATCTAAGCTCAGATTACCAATTACCCAGGGTAAGAAGGAAACCATTTAAAATGATAAATTCTCTTTGTCCAGCGACCGCGTAAATTTCAGACAAAAAGATAACCATTGGAATTCAAACTTTGCAGGAGCGTCCGTTCATTTCACGCGACAAGGTTGGCTAATCTTTCGCCATCCGCTCCCATCAGGTAAGTGCCCTTTGTTGCATATGATCATTTGAAAAATGTTTAAATCGAATGGGCAAATCATAAAAATTGATCACAATGCTTGAATTCTTGAAATTTGCATCTCTTTTGCTCATAAACATTGTTCAAACGCTCGAAATTTAGAAATCCACTCTCAAGGCTTCGCCATAAATTGCACCTCTTTTCAAACTTACGAAAATTTTCATGTTGTCTCTGTTGAAAGTTAATCCAGAATCCAGAAGTGATAAGTATAAATGCGTAGTCAAAAATCTTCATGAATATGCTGTGGTTAAAGTTGATCAAGCTATTAGCTATAAATATTGCTCCATGTCCAGACTAAACTTTAAATTAATCCCGATCTGCTGGAGCATTTTTTTTGTTATCTAACCCGCATTACCTTTCTTGTATCACCTCGTAATCCGCATCCAGCTGTGCAGGATAGATGCCTAAATCGGCAGTGGAATCATCAAAAACGCTCGCTGCAGCCGAAACCTCACGAGCATCCAAATCAGACATCCCGCGTAAGGTTGAAAAGATGAAGTACCAGTATCAAAGGGGAGGATTGAGGGAGTCGAAAGTTCAGAGCGTCTGGGACAACATTGGTGATACCAACCTTGGCCATATTGATATTCAGGACTTCAGGAATCGGGTCTTCTCACCCAACGCATATGGCAGGCCTAGGCAGATGGTGGAAAGTGGCATTGCCCAAGCAGCAGGTTTTCCTCCAGCAATACAGAACTATGAATTAGTAGTGGAGGCTGCTCGGCATTACGAACCAAAGTCCAGACTAGTGCTTCTGGAGAATATGACTATCGCCGACTTCTCCCCTGAGGCTATTGGTGATGCATTTGATATCCCCTTTCCAAATAATCCCACAACTACAACCATAGACGAAGCACAAGGGGCATATGATATGAATCCAGCCCGATGCAAAGCACTGATTAACGAGGAATGATTCAAGGAGAAAAGGCCTTCGAGCACCAGGATTGTGAAAAAGACCCCCAGGAGTGATTTTCATAATGAACATGGGGATATGGTCACCTTACTCAGCTAAGTCATGGGACTTCCTAAGTCCAGCTACTTTGAAGAGTGGATGTTCTATTTTACAGAGCAGGTCTTCGCCGGAAAGTCTAAGTTTGACTGGGCCCAAATCATAAGCGATAACATCCACACTCAGTTGATTGAACTCGAAACGAAGAAGTACTTCACCATGACCTCCTATTTGGTCTATATGTTCGCAAAGAACCAGCCACTGCCAGGATTGATAATGAAAGGTGAGATTGGGAATGGGCCCGGTTAGGTGAAAGTCTATGATTGTTACCCACAATTGCACTACCAGGATATAGCTCAGAGGGAAAAGAACAGCTCGGCTTACGTGGTTGGTCAGTATGAACGCGTCAATGACGCCTTCACGATGCGCCTGGTTAGGCTAATGCAGGGAGGGTTGCACATAAGGCTCTCGGAGCAAGCTACTACTTTAGTGCAGAGGTATGGAGCCTGGTTCATTTAGTTCCCAAGGTTTTCCTACATCCGAATAGCTGGCTTCGATGGTGCCCCCCTTCGACTTCCACAGTATCCAACCGACAAAGTAATCCTCATGGAGGTGGCAAGGCAGTCACGCCCCGCCGGCATCTTACTTCAAGAAAGCAAGCAGGCTGGATTCGCATTTCCTATAATCATAGGCAGCCATGATGTCCATTTGAAGACCCCTACCCTAGCAGAGGAGTCCCTTGCAGAGTTGGCCTCTTATGGCCTACAGGACCATTTCCCAAGAAAACACTTCGATCATGATAATCTGGCAAAAAGGGCCTATGGTCGAAGATACAAAGCAAAGGAGTCAGTTGAAGACTATTGGAAGAATTGCTCTGATGACTACGAGGTCAAGCGACGGGAATATTCTAGGTTGAGTGTGCAGCAGATGCGACTCTTTGAATACCGTCGGGTCCCAGATCAGCTCACGGACTCAGGAAATTGCCTCTAGGTCCGAGAATTCAAAGCAGTAAGACACCTCTTGCCAAGCGTTGATTGGTCTTAGGACCCAATCACAAATTTCGAAGCAGTTATGGTAGCCCCAACAAGGTACACAGATCAGTGGTTACATCATCAGATCGAGAGGCTAGTCCATGAGGGAGTCCAGTTCACTTACCATGTGATGGGCAGTCTCGATTCTCAGTCTTCCGAAGATGAAGGAACATCTAGTGCACCCCGGGAAAGAACTGAGAAACCAAAGAAAAGAAAGAAAGCTAAGGCTTGCAGAGGAACTCAGACGTCCAAAAGAACAAGAAGGGAGAAGATTCCTATAAAGAGGCCAGAAGTCACTTCATCTTCAAAAGATCCCAGTTCGTCTGACGATGCCATAGAATTGGATTGCGTACCTGCTCCGCCTTCCCAGAGCGACATCTATGCATTTGAAGCCAATGATCCTCCTGTGCCTGATGTACTGGACACTGAGCTAAGAGCCCTCGAGTTGACCGAACTGGGCAACCAAAAGGAAGGAGGAGAAATCCCATCCACCCAAGGGGTCGAAGTGCATGAACCTACCCAGCAGAGCCGTCACAAGTTGCTACTCCTCAATACAGCCAAGGACGACTCCACCGTCGAGGGAGAACAAAGGATAGACGAAATTCATGAGCCCGAGAGAACTGAACAGCAACCTTCACAAGAAGATGTCAGACAGTTGTTCAGTGAAATAGGGGAGAACTCAGCTGCAAGCAAAGAGCTTCCTACCTCTTTCACTCCTC
This sequence comes from Cryptomeria japonica, assembly GCF_030272615.1. NCBI lineage: Eukaryota > Viridiplantae > Streptophyta > Pinopsida > Cupressales > Cupressaceae > Cryptomeria > Cryptomeria japonica. The sequence goes on along the minus strand of NC_081407.1, from coordinate 49,384,203 downwards.
CGATGGTAGGGCAGCTACGAATTTGTGGTCAGTCGGTTGAGAACGTAGGAGAATAGAATGCTGACTTGACCCTATCATCGACCCAAACAGTGCCTCAAGAGTGGCTGATTGCCAGAGCTCAGCGCAGGGCCGCCACCAAAGCACCCATCAATCTAGAGGATATCTTCTCGCAAATGGATCAAGCAAAAGCTAAAGGGAAGAAGAAACCAAGGGCATATTCTAGAGTGACCAAAGACGAGCAAAGGAACGAGCAGCAGGTCGTGATCTATGGCAGGAATACCTGCATGGCGAGGACCAGTTTCTAGAGAAAGAGTGTGAAGTCGAAATAGAGAAAGTAGTTTCTCAAAAGTGTTTTTTTCCCTCCAAATCTTAAAATGCACTTTTGTCCAAAAAGGGTGACAGTTGACTTTTAGTCAACAAATTGTAAAACTTTTTGTGCACCTTTTTTTTGTTTTGTTCCAAATTGTTGTAATTATCCCTTTTTGGGTAGTTATTGCCCATTTTGGGGTAGTTGTTGATATTTGCCTCCCATTTATGGGTATGGGCAGCAATGCTTTATGGATGAATCTGGGCCACTTATTTAGATTAAATCTAGGCCATTCATCCTTTTTGAAACCTATTTAAGGGACGGGTTTTCCCTCTTTTTTGTAAGAAGTTCTTGGATTGTTGCGAAAGCTCTGAAGAAATTTGCAGGAATTAATGCAATGAATTAAGACTATTTTCAAGTTTCCTTGTGAGTGCATGGTCTCCTTCTTCACTTAATTTAGAAAGCTTTCAGTTATGTTTATTTATTTTACATAGCAGTTTTTAATCAAGCATCTGATAGAATCTTTACAGTCCATACCATTAGAGAACAGCTGATTGTTTTTCTTTCCGCATGGTTAATCTGGACCCTTTCATGCTCAGTTCGGTTATCAAATACATACCATGAATGTAGAAGTTCTAATATCATACTTGATAATATGAAAATCTAGTTTCTCCTTTGAAGATTGCACTAGATTTATGCAAACATTGTGTCTAAATAGCTGATGATGTTTAATCTAGTTTCCTGGAGGTGTCTGTCTGCTTGACTGAATTTGCTGTCTTAGTTAGAGTTTACTGTTCGTGACTCTCTCCCTCTCTATCCTTCCTTCTTTTTCCCTTTTTTTAGAAAATCTGCAGTCCTATCAAAACAACATCAAAATTAACCAATATCATCCGATGGAAAGATCGTAAAAGTTCCAGGGAACTTATCCATAAAATTGCCAGTTAAACGTAAGTCCCCTTGTGTTTCCAGCAAAAACACATCAAGCCACTGAGAGGTCCCGCAGTCAAGACCTGACAAAAGAAACCTTGAGGTAGTCTCCTTTGATCAAACCTAGAAAACAGCATTAGAGACTTCCTTATCTCAAGAGAGAGTAGGATAATCAGTTGGCTATTCTATTCTGCGTTGGCCATATGGAGTTTGCAGCAATGCGATTTCATCCACGTCAACAGGAAGTAAACTCAGAAAAGAGAATTTTATCCCTAATATTTGCAAACTAGAAATGAAAATTCTTTGAATATCTTGATCGGGCAAAGGAAAAACAATTTAAGAATATAGATATTTATATCTACCAATAAAATCAGTCACTTTTTCTTTAAAACCTTTCTTGCAATGCATCAAATCAGTCAAAGTAATCTTAGGACTAATATTACTGTGAAATTTTTTAATGAAAACATCAACCAATTGTTGAAAAGAAGCAATAGAATAAGGAGGCAAAGAACAATACCCTTGCAAAGCTTTATCCCTAAGTGTTCTAGTAAACAATTTCAACAATCTTTGGTCATGAGCAAAGTCAAGACACAAAGTTTGAAATATTTTAACATGAGTCAAAGGATCACCTTTTCCATTATAAAGCTCCAATTGACGGACTTCCACATGTTTAAGAGGGACATCACGAACAATGTCATTGGATAATGGGATCGCTACATCAAATGTGGGCACATTATACTTAGATTGATTCATGAAAGCTATTTGTTGTTGTAAGGAAGACATTGTTTGGGCTAGATTATTGATGGTAGTTTGAGCGGATGGATTGAAATAGGACATATCGGATTGAGAGGAAGGAGTAACATTGTTGAAAGAAGGACGAACTTGAAAATAAGGAGGTGGGACACTATGATAGATAGGTATGGGAGATGATTAGGTAACAAATGAAAAACTCGTAGGAGGAGGGGTGAAGGAATTATGATTAGAGGAGTTGCCCCCTTGACTGACATTTGTAGGTATGACATTTTATGTAGAGGTAGCCATGATGTTAGATGTAAAAGTGGGAACACTAGTCATAGGAGTAGTCAAAAGAATGGAATGATTAACTTAACTAAGAGGTTGTGTATAGTCGAGGACTTCAGCAAAACTCTTCATAGGCATAATATTAGTATCAACAATATGAGCAATACCACGCAACACATCAACACCAAGTTTATCACTTTGAACCATTCTTTTTAATCCTCCAATCAATGGTAAAGCCTCACTTTTCGCGTATTGTTGACTCATCCCTTGTTGAAGATTATCAAATTCATTGTCAATCTTTGTCAATTGGTCAACAGACACCCTAGTTAGTGATTAATCCACATCATGAGTATTAAGGAAAGAATGAGGATAAACAGAGTCATTTGTAGGATTGGAAGAACCAACAAACGGGGTCATTTGTAGGATTGGAAGAACCAAAAACATCCTCATGGAATAAGTTATCCAAATTAGGCTCCATCTCCTCGGTAATTAAACCTTGTGAAGTCTTAATTCTACAACTTCTTCTCACAAGGATATTATAACTTGGACTAATAGTAGTAAAACTCATGCACGAAGGAGAAAAATTGGAAACGTAAAATTTGAATTTTGAATTTGGAGATTTGATTTTCGAAATTTGAAATAATTAAACAATGCAAAATTTGGGTAAAAATGATTGTTCAATTAATTGATTTGTGATTTGGAAAAGATAAATTCATAAAGAGCATACATCCCACTAGTAAATTTAAATTTAAAAAATTAGGCTTTTCTGAAATAACTTCTTAATTTTTAAAATTTAATTTGAAATTGGATCTAAGATTGCAATTTTGAATTTGAATTTGAATTAGATCTAAAATAATTAATCCAAAATTTAGACAACCCACAAGCTCAAAATTAAATTTTAAAAAATTAGGATTTTGTTGAATTTAACCTCTGACATCAAACTTGTAAATGAAAATTTGAATTTTAAATTGCATGCAAACTCAAATCTGAGAACATAAATCAAAATTAAAGATGTAAGAAGTTTGGTCCACCAAAATGTAATGTGTGGAAAATTAGGATTTCCACCATCCCGCTAATTTGCCATTACATTCAAAAGAGGGGTAAATCCAATCGATTCAGTCACAAATCAGTAATGATCTAAGGATTGAATACTAATTGGATTCAAGGGGGTGTGAAATGATTTGCCCTCTTTTGTGAGTTGAAATGTTGAAATTAGGGAAAAGTGCTAGAAAATGAAGGCAAAAATGTAGAAAAAGTGAGTTACAGCCATCAAATTTAGGGACACACCTGGATCTTGTTAGGACCCGGAGGCAACTGAGAGGGGGGGTGAATCAGTTGTCAATTAATTTCAACCCAAATATAACTTAATCAAACTTGATACTTAATACCGGTAAACAAAACTTAATGTCAGTTGACAAATTAACAGTTAATATTAATACCGATGAAACTCAATGCATATAACAGAAAGAGAAACAACATCCACAGCACTTAATATAAAGATTTGTACGTGGAAACCCTGTAAGGAGAAAAACCACGGTGGGAAACCTTACCCACAATCAAATGATACTACTGCAGATAGTATGTGTATACAAATGGGGTCTGCACATGCAGAAAGGCCAACCGCCTAGAGCTCACTGCTCAAACACAAAATAGGAGTCACACTAACTACAATTGGATGATTAAATCCAATGATAATGTACTGCTCAAAGTAGCATCTCCAATGTTGGATTCAGTACCAGTTAAGCTCTGATAATCACCTTCAAACCTTCCTTGAACCTTTCTCTATGGTCTGCTCATATGATCTTCAATATTCGCACATACCATGTTACAATACCATAACCATATACCGTCTCTCTATTTCTTTCTTCCTTACATCATCTCACAAATGATATCTTACATATATACCAAAACCTAAGAACAAATGTGTAGGTCGGCTAATTAAGAATATTACAATTAAATCAATTACATATAAGTCAAGATGTGATGCATCATGTCGGCTTAATACAATTACAACAATATCCAATTAATCAAATCATCTCCATAACGTGTCGTACTGATCTGGAATAGATAATGCATGTCGGTCCATAACCTAGACCAATTTGCCGGTAACAGCAAATATATCAACCCAATTAGACCAATAACCAAAATACCAAAACCAAGTGTCCAAACCATGTCTTCGACATAACCAAGTGATCTCAAGATGATAACAAGTCATCTTCAATGCCGGTGAACAATATAACCTGCCAGTGAGTGGTATACCGGTGACTGTGCATAAGTCACTGAACTTGTCGGTGAACATAATGTATCGGTTCAACATAACCAAAGAGCTCGAGAAGGATAAGTGTCAATAAGTGTTGACATCAATGACAAAACCAATGCAACACATCCATAATACCAACAATCTTCCCCTTTGGCATTGATGGCAACACAAGATAGAAAAACATCTAAGTGCCAAAACAGAATGCCAAAAACCAAAAACCAACAATCTCCAGAATAGATCAATACCAAAAATCAAAATAGAAAAACAGAGAGTATATATCACTCCCCAATAATTAATCTCTCCCCAAAGGATATTGTTTTTTTTCCATAGATATCTCTCCCCCTTTGACATCAAATGCCAAAGTAATACAAATACCAGATACAACCAATTCATAAAACTAATTACAATAACCAATTGTTATATCCAACTACTCCCCCTGAGAAGTAGCTCTCCTCCATCAAAGTCGAAAAAAAAGTTTCTCTGAAAATTCTGTCGGTTTGATGCCAATCATCAGCTGTCTAAGTCTCTACCGGTGAGGGTATAACCCCAAGCTGCTCTTTGAGATATTCAAAAGTTTCCTTAGGCAAAGGCTTAGTAAAGATATCTACAATCTGCTCTTTAGTATTCACATAAACCAATCTCACTTCTTTTGCTTCAACATTCTCTTTCAGAAAATTATATTTGATAGAAACATGTTTAGTTTTAGAGTGAAATACCAGATTCTTAGATATATCAATTGCTACTAAATTATCACAATAAATATTTATAGGTTCTTTGCATTTTACCTTTATGTCCTTCAACATTTGCTTAATCCATAATACCTAAGTACAGTTAGTTGTTGCTGCAACATATTTTGATTCTCTTGTTGATAACTCAACCATGAAATCAATCTGCTACCAAGAAAGAATGTCCCGCCAGTGGTGCTCTTTCTGTCATCTACATCTCTTGCCCAATTTGCATCGGTGTATGCACATAAATCAAAATTTTTATCTTTAAAATACCATAAACCAGGGTTTGTTGTGCCTTGTAGATACGGGAAAATCTTTTTCACTGTTGATTCATGATTTTCTCTAGGATTACTCTGAAATCTTGAAATAACACACACTGCATTGATTATATCAGGTCTTGTTTGTGTCAAATACAGTAAACCTCCAATCATAGATTTGTATCTTGTCGAATTAACAGGAGTTGAATCATCCTTCAATGTCAATTTATCAGTTGTAGTCATAGGAGTACTTACCGGTTTAGAGTTTTCCATACCAAATTTCTTCAGTAGTTCCTTCAAGTACTTTGTTTAACATATAAATATACCTTTATCAATCTGTGAAATCTGCAATCCTAAAAAGAATTTAATCTCCCCAATCATAGACATTTCAAATTCTTCCAGCATCTTATTAGCAAAGTCTTTACACAATCCATCTTCTCCTTCAAAAATGATGTCATCAACAAAAACTTCAATAACCAAGATATCTTCATTAGTCACTTTGAAATATAAGTTGTTGTCAGCATTACCTTTAGTGTAACCAAGCTTCAAAAGATATTTGTCCAATCTGGCATACCAAGCTCTAGGAGCTTGCTTCAATCCATAAAAAGCTTTCCTTAATCTGCAAACCATATCTTTGTCATTTTTCAATGAAAATCCATCAGGTTGTTCAATGTAAACTTTCTTTTCAAGATCACCATTTAGAAATGCACATTTTACATCCATTTGTTATACTTTATAGTTCTTGTGTGTTGCAAATGCAAGAAATAATCTGACTGCCTCAATTCTAGCTACCGGTGCAAAGGTTTCATTGTAATGAATTCTCTTTTTCTGTGAATATCCTTTACACACCAATCTTGCTTTGTTTCTGATTACCTTACCATCTTCATTAAGTTTAATTCTGAATACCCATTTAGTTCCAATTACATTTTTATCTTTAGGTCGGGGAACCAATGTCCATGTATTGTTCTTTTCAATTTGTTCTAATTCATCTTCCATAGCTTTAATCCAATGTTTATCTTCACATGCCTCAATAATAGATGTTGGTTCAATTTACAAAATTAAACATACCTCTTCATTTGCCAATCTTCCTCTTGTCATAACTTCTTGATACTTACTCCCAATTATCTGACTTTCAGAGTGATTCAGTCTTACATACCTGGGTGTGTTCACTTGTTGTTCTTCAGTCACTGTGGAATTCTCTGATGATGTCGGTGTGACTGGATCCACGTTTTGTACTGGTGCACTCTGTATAGGTTCATTTATGATCATCTCAACTGCCGGTTCAGAATCCATAGACCTTGAATTTCCTCTAAATTGTTCATCTATCTTCACATTTGCACTTTCAATGATTTTCTGCAATCTTTTATTAAAACATCTATATGCTTTTCTCTTAGATGAATAACCAAGAAATATTCTTTTATCACTTCTAGGATCAAATTTGCCAATATACTCATCTCTCCTAATGTAGCATTTGCTTCCAAATATTATGAAGTATTTAAGAGTAGGAGTATTACCAAACCATAATTCATAAGGTGTCTTACCGGTTTCACCTTTGATGTGAACTCTGTTAAAAGTGTAAACGGTTGTATTCATTGCTTCTCTCCAATACACATGAGGTAGATTTGCTTATGATATCATGCTTCTAGCTGCATCCAGAATAGTTTTGTTCTTCCTTTCCACAACTCCATTTTGCTAAGGTGTCTGAGATGCTGATAGTTGTTTTTTAATTCCATTCACTTCACAAAATGTATTAAACTCCTTAGATATAAATTCACCTCCTTGATATGATCTTAAACATTTGACTTTCTTACCGGTTTCATTCTCTACCATTGCCTTAAACAATTTGAATTTCCCAAAAACTTTTGATTTCTCCCTGAGAAAAGTAACCCAACAAATTTTAGAATAATCAACAAAGATTAGCATAAAGTATCTATCTCCCTGTAGACTTCTTGTTCTTGCTGGACCACACAAGTCAGTATGAATTAAATCAAGAACATTATTGGATTTCTCAGAAATACTCTTAAAAGTTGTTATAACTTACTTTCCCATTTGACATTCCTTACATACCGGATTATGAGGTTTTACAATCTTAGGTAAATCCCTTACTGCCTTAGATGAACTAATCTTTATAATGCAATCAAAATTCACATGACAGAGTCTTTTATGCCATAACCAACTTTCATCAATATGTGCAATCCAGCATGTATTTTCTTTGTTATTCAAATGAAAGATATTACCTCTAGTCTTATTACCGGTTGCAATCTCCAAACCAGTTATATTCATGATTTTGCATTTACCATTCTTGAATTGTAACTGAATTCTCTTTCAACTAATTGACCAACATTCAAAAGATTATGCTTCAATCCTTCAACATAATAAGCATTGTCAGTGTCATGCTTACCATCAAAAGATATAGTGCCTTTTTTTCTGATCAAACAAGCTATGTCATCCCCAAATCTTACTAGACCTCCATTGTATTCCTGAAAAGATAAGAATTTACTTTTATTACCAGTCATATGATGTGAATATCCGGAATATATAATCCATTCATCATTTTCTTCAATTTTAGCTGCCAGGGCCTATTATACTGGCGGAATAGTAGGTGTCGGTTGATCTTCTTTTATTGCAACAAAAGCCCATACATTGTCTGTCGGTTCTTCATCAAAATCATCAGCATAGTAACATGATTTGTCTCTATTCTTCTTAAATCTATATCTCTGATATTCAAGGTTAGGCTTTATGTTCTTTTAGCTTCTTCTCTTAATCGTGCATGTCTATCAGGACATCTAGATGCCATATGACCAACTTTATTGCAGTTAAAACATTTAAATGGTGTTTTACCTTCATACTTACTTCCAATAGGACCTTTAGGCATTTTCCTTGCAAATAGTGCTTCAAGTTCTTCATTTTCCTTTCTGATATCTTCAAGTTCTCTTGCATAGAGTGTTTTCCAATCAGATTTGTCAGATGATGATGATGATGCTTTGAAGGCTAAATCTATCTTAATTGTAGCAACAGGACCAAATTCCTCAATCTCAAATGCTGAAAGATTTCCAACCAAGGTATCTCTAGATACTGATGTATTAGGCATTGTTCTCAACTCATTAATAGCAGTTACTTTCATTTTGTATGCCGGTGGAAATTCTCTCAAAACTTTAGAAACAATTTCATCTTCACTCAAGGAGCCTCCACAGCATTGTATTCCTAAAACAATTTCATTAACCCTTTCCATAAAAGCAAAAATTCTTTCATCTTTTTCCATTTTTCAGATTTTCATACCTGACCCGGAAGCATTCCAGTTTTGCAATTTTGATAGTGGTATCTCCTTCATTCAATGTCTCCAATTTATCCCAAATAGCTTTAGCAGTAGATCAGTCTGATAATCCCATGATTTGCTGATCTGACAAGGTGCTCAAGAGTGTTTCTCTTGCTTTGCAATCATTCTCTTGATCCTTACCCAATGTTGGTGGATTAGGTTGATTCGATGTAGGACCAACATAGCCATTCTTTGTAACATCCCATATGTTTTTTCCAATGCAATTCAGATGTGTCTCCATTCTGATCTTCCATATACCATAGTTAGTTCCATCAAGTTTCAGACTCTCCTTCCAAAAAAGTTAGTTGTCATAGAATCTCCTCAAGTTGTTAAACTTTTGCAAAAAGAGGACTTATCTCTGATACCAATTGTTAGGACCTGGAGGCAACTGAGAGGGGGGAGGGGGAGGGCGAGGGGGATTTGGGGGGGGGTGACTCAGTTGTCAATTAATTTCAACCCAAATATAACTTAATAAAACTTGATACTTAATACCGATAAACCAAACTTAATGTCAGTTGACAGATTAACAGTTAATATTAATATCGGTAAAACACAATACATATAACGGAAAGAGAAACAACATCCACAACACATAACACAGAGATTTGTATGTGGAAACCCTGTAAGGGTAAAAACCATGGTGGGAAACCTTACCCACAATCAGATGATACTACTGCAGATAGTATGTGTATACAAATGGGGTCTACACATGCAGAAAGGCCAACCATCTAGAGCTCACTGCTCAAACACAAAATAGGAGCCACACTAACTACAATTGGATGATTAAATCCAATGATAATGTGTTGCTCAAAGTAGCATCTCCAATGTTGGATTCAATACAGGTTAAGCTCTGATAATAACCTTCAAACCTTCCTTGAACCTTCTCTATGGTCTGCTCATATGATCTTCTATATTCGGACATACCATGTTACAATACCATAACCATATACCATCTCTCTATTTCTTTCTTACTTACATCATCTCACAAATGAGATCTTACATATATACCAAAACCTAAGACTAAATGTGTGGATCGGCTAATTAAGAATATTACAATTAAATCGATTATAGATAAGTCAAGACGTGATGCATCATGTCGGCTTAATACAATTACAACAATATCCAATTAATCAAAATCATCTCCATAACGTGTCGTGTTGATCCGGAATAGATCATGCATGTCAGTCCATAACCTGGACCAATTTGCTGGTAACAGCAAATATGTCAACCCGATTAGACCAATAACCAAAATACCAAAACCAAGTGTCCAAACCATGTCTTCGACATAACCAAGTGATCTCCAGATGATAACAAGTCATCTTCAATGCCGGTGAACAATATAACTTGCCAATGAGTGGTATACCGGTGATTGTGCATAAGTCACTGAACTTGTCGGGGAACATAATGTGTCGGTTCAACATAACCAAAGATCTCTAGAAGGATAAGTGTTGATAAGTGTTGACATCGATGACAAAGCCAATGCAACACATATATAATACCAACAGATCTAAGCAGTATATGCAGATTCAGATTTGATCCCCAAAAAAACTCCAAAAATATCGAGACCAGAGAGCCTGTTGCTCTGGTCCTTCTAACTTTTTACGCACCAAAAAGGTTTGATTCGTCTCTACAAATAATGCCTATTTTGAAAATCGTAGCTTCGTACCAACTTCCTACACACAGAAAGAAAGGAAAATAGGTTGGGAATAGGGGCTTGCCTAAATCAAACCCTGGTTTTGGAATTAACCATGGAATAGAGATGAAAGATAATTGAATTTATGTAAATGAAGATTATCCTTTTGAGGGAGATGCTAATTAATGACTGAAAACCAAATGATATACCTCTATGTGAAGTTTTGTTTATCTCCACACAGAACTAGGGTTTCATGAAGTCTTTGATAAAGTATGATGTAAATCTCCACTTCAATGCTTGAATCTTGACTTTGTTGTTGCTCCAAGGCTTGAAGAAAGACTGATTACTTGCTCAATTATTGGAATGCTTGATCTCATGTGTGTATTCATGTTGATATATATCAAAATAAGAGGGGAAAACCTCCTTTTATACCTATCCATCGGAAAACTTGCTAATTTTTTGACATGAGCTGACATGGAGCTAGGAATCTCGCTCAAATTTGAAATAGGGCAAAGCATTTTAAAGAGGGCCTAATTGACGAGGACCAGAGTGTGGCACTCTGGTCAAAATAAAGACATTCTTGCATGGTACGAGCTAAATCAGGTCCCAATCAGGCCTAGGGGTGCAAACGCTAAGGTAGGGACCCAATGCAGTCAAAATTGTGCAAGGGTGCAATTTTAGGATGCTACAGGTCTTAAGCTATCCACATCATTATCGCCTTCATTTTCTTTCTTTTGATTTCCTACATCAAGGTTCATGTACTCGTGTGCCTCCTTCGTACTTCCACATTGTGCTTAAACCTTAGTATCCTTTTCAAGTTTGGCCAATTCACGATGAACGTTATCTTTACAAATTTGGAGAGAAAGGGTAGGGTGCATGTTAAATCCAATTATAGTAAAATAAATAAATGAGAAATATCTGTAAAATGGGCATCAGTTGAGATAATAAAAGAAGATATCTCCTAAGTATGGAAACATATAACTATTATTCTATAGTAAGTATGAAAAATTATTCAGTACTTAGAAAGTAAAGAGTATTTAGTATTATTTACTTAGGGATGATGTCAAGAATGAAGAGGACAAAAAGTTGCCATAGATATATGGGACAATCCTGAGGCAACTATAGTTTGTATTTGTCTATAATTTCTTAATTTTAATTAGCAAATCTTTATTTGCTAAGCCATTATTAAGGTCAAGAATTCTTAGTCATATCTTAGCAAAACCCATGATTATTTGAGTGTGTGTGTGTGTGTCTATATATATGTGTGTGTGTGTGTGTGTGTGTGTACACACACACACACGTGTGTTTGTGTCTGTGTGTAGTGATCAAAGTAAGGATGCATATTGTTGATCTTTCATTTGTGTTGGTACGTTTAGCACTCGTGCTTTAGAACCTCCATTAGATTTTATGTGCTCAACCTTAAATATATATGGTGATAATACCTTAGAGCTTAGATTTAATTGTCATAAGACTAAAATTCCATAAATATTTCAAGTTGTGTATAGTTAAGGTTGAACGATCTTTCACAAATTATAATATCATGAAATTTTTGTCTATGTTGATCAAAGCGCTTATGTCCTCACATGTATATAATAAGTCAAATTTTTATAGTCTTAAATACATCATACTAATCTTGGTGAAGTTCCTTTGATGGAAGATCCGGATAGGAAAATTTATATAAATGTTTAAAGAGTATTTTAGGATTTAAAAGATGGATCTCTTGCTTGCCCAAAGAAAACGAAGTCTCAATGAAGTAACATAAAAAGAAAAGTAACATGTCTTAATCTTGAATAATATAAAATCTTGCTAGGGGTACCTATTAAATGAGTATTAGTACAATACTAGCTAAATGGAGGTGCCTTTATGAAAACTTCAAGTAGGATACAAACAATAGGGCTCACTAAAAACATAATTTATGATGTTGATTATTACATCATGGAGATAATATCATTGTGAGATTGCAATAATAATTCCCCTATAATTATTGTGAATAATAAATCAAGGCTAGGGAATATGTAAGAAATTTAGAATGTGCTTATCAACTATGCCCTATGAGATAAATGACTACTGTATTTTGATCTTCTAAATAATCAGAATTAAAAACTATAGATTAAAGGTAGAAGAGTAATACTCTTTGTTTAGACATAATATTTGATTTTAATAGAGTAGGACACAAAATTGGAATATATAATGCTAATCTCCTTGGATCTATGATTTATCATAAAGAATCTAGAATTCGTTTGGGGCATTTATCAAAATATGATATTGATCTCTAGTAATTCATGATGACGGTTTCTAATTTCTCACTACTTTTGAAATGAATTTGAGGTAAAGTCTATCTTCTTGATTATTGTGAACAAATTGGTAACTAGATCTTTGATTTGTTATCAAGTACAAGTGCATAGGTTGATCCCCTAATTCTTTGTTATAATTCTTTTGATCGCTTACTTACCTAAGCATTTGTACGCTTATTCGTAGATTTGTAAGCTTTTTATACTCTCTTGTGCATGTTTGGAAAAGATTGTGATTTGTTTTCTTTAGTTAATAATGTATTGAAATGGTATTCATGTGTGAATTTTATTTTTAATTAATAATACATAAATAGATTCTTCTATCAGCCTGCAAGTGCTTTTTTAGACTTGTGTATATGCGAAGACCGATGCATTTTTATGTACTTATGCACTTGCGTATGCCTTATATACTCTTATGTGCAATAGAGGCTCTTTTATACTCTTCTATGCAAGTATGTATAGATGTATTCTTATATTTTTAATGATTGTTTATGTGTTTACAACGGGTGCCAAACATTGAGCAAAGAGAAGAGTAAGTGCCCATAGAAGAGTAAGTCTTTACTTTAACTTATTTGTCAGTAGATAGCTCAAAAAGTGTTTTGACGAAAACTTACTATTTGATCTAAGTGGTATATGCTTGCTATTTGAATCGCTCTGTTTTAGACTCTCTTCCATATCATGGTGTCATTACATTAGCATCTTTAAATGTAGATATACCATACTGCACCAAATTCTATCACCCCATCAGTTTCGAGTTGCTAGGCATCCTCGTTCAGGTTTGAGTATCCTTCATGTCAAGAAGGATTTTGGGGAAGCATAAAGCTTCACAGTTTGGTCGAAAAGTGCTCTGCTCGAGGAGGATAGATGTCAAGAGCTCCTATCAGGGTTATCATCAGTTATTTATTTTATGTACTCAGATTATTCGACCTTATGGTCTCATGAAAATAATAATGTTCCTTATGTTATGCATATGTACTCATACTATATGTTGAAAGATAACTTCATGTATCCATTCTTTTGTATATTTGAGAAAGTTACTTTAATTAATGATTAATTATATGTACTTTGGATTATTTTAATTTAATAATATAGGGTTCCTTACACAATCAAGATCACGGTTGGACTAGAATCCTTACTACCAATTATCTAAGGGGTGAACAATGAATATTTCCTTACTACCAAGTATTTAAGGGTTCTATGATCTAGAGCATTTTTAAAGGAGGTGCTAAATTAGTTAAGAAAGGATTATTTTGGATTAGTAATAGGGCCTCTAAAGCTATTTTCTGGTATGGTTCACGGGATGGTCACTCTCCTATCATTTCAAGTTATCCCCATTTGCAACCTCTTTGTAATAGTTTTTTTTAAGTTGGTTGGAGTAGAGTTGAGGACTTTAAAACACTCTAGGAATTCAATAAGGTGGAGGTGTTTAGATAGAAAGAACCACATTAGTGGCCACCAAGGGGCTCGTCAAGAGATTGTTAAGACTCTGGCAAGAAGAGTGTGTAATTCTTTGAAGGGAAGAGATGTTCTTACTGTTAGCCATATGAAGGAATTGATTATGTGTTGCATTGATGTTTTGTCATTGATGTCAACACTAGCTGTTTTGGATGCTTTACCGATATCCTTATGGTCTCGATAGGTTGTGTGGTTTCTAGTTAGATTATGATCCGGTATGCTCTGGTATGTTTGGGTTATGGAATTGGCTTATTCATGCTACTCAGATTCATGTTCAGTCAGTTGGTTTTGTTCTGGTGATTGGATGTTATCCTGTTTGATAGTAACCTTGGTTTGTGGTTCCGACGAGGGTTTCACGGGCAGAGCTTTGATGAAGATCTTTGATGATATGCATAAGTGGTGTTGGTGCGGCTTCTAGTGAAGATTCAGGATGCTGATGGTGATCAGTTCGAGACTTGATTGATTGGGATCATTGCTTTAGCGTGTGTGGACCTAAACTGGGTCCCAATGTATCTAGGTTATGGACCGGCTTAATGTAACGTGTGGATTGGACCTCTCGATGCGTTTTCGAGATTTATTATGGGTTGGATATTATTTGTTTGGTCTTAGGCCAACATATTTTGTAATTATGTAATTGTATTATTGTCTGGTGGCCGACCTTATTGTTTATGGTCAAGGGTTTGTATATATATGATGTAAGATCTCATTGTAGATCATCATAGGAATGGGATATGGATATGTAATGAGCCAATAATGTAATAATCATTCAAGCAGAGGATTTGGTCGATCATTAGTTATCGAGTTGGGTTTATATAAGAGGATTTAGTCCTCCGGTATTGAGCTTAACCGGAACTATATTCAGGCATAGGAGATGCTATCTTTGCAGTTCATTCATTCTTTTAGATTGTAGTCTGGATTTCTATGTAGTCAGTGAGACTCCTTTTGTGATGAGAAGTGCACTCTAGGTTGTTGGCCTTTCTGCAAGTGCAGGCCCCTCAATTGTAATTCACATACTTACTCCAGAAATATTATCTGACTGTGGATAGGCTTCCCACCGTGGTTTTTCCCTTTACCAGGATTTCCACGTACAAATCTTGGTGTCATGTGGATGTATTTATTCTTTGATTGTTGTTTATGCTTAATTGGTTAATCTGCTATCTCGATATTTGGTTTATGCATTCCAATATTGATCTTTTGGGTTCCGGTATTAAAGTTTTAATTGTTTAACATTCTGGTAATCTGTGACAACTGATTCACCCCCTCTCTGAGTTGTCTTCCAGATATTTGAACTATCTAACAATTGGTATTAGAGCTCTGCTCCTCTCTACAGAAGCTTAACCGCTTGAGGAAGATCCTATGGCGACTAACAATTCAAGTTCATCTATTTCATCTGGAGCTATCTTTCGAAGAGATATTCCTAAGCTTGATGGAACAAATTACAGAGTATGGAAGATTCGGATGGAGACTCATCTGAGATGTCTTGGCAAGGAGATTTGGGAAATCACAGAGAATGGTGTTACACCTTATAATCCAACATTTGGCAACCCTCCTCCAGCAAACCTGGATAAGGAGCTTGAGAATGATTGTAGAGCAAGAGAAGCCCTCTTGTGTGCACTTTCTGATCAGCAAATAATAGGATTAACTGACAAATCATCTACAAAGGCTATATGGGACAAGTTGGAGACTCTTAATGAAGGTGACCCTACTGTGAAGATTGCTAAACTTGATAGTTACCGGGTGAGATATGAAAACTTCAAGATGGAAGAAGATGAAAGAATTACTGCATTCATGGAAAGGGTAAATGAGATTGTTATGGGAATTCAATGTTGTGGTGGAACTCTGAGTGAAGATGAAATAGTTTCTAAAGTTCTGAGAGTTTTACCATCGACTTACAAGATAAAGGCTACTACTATTAATGAATTAAGAACAATGGCTAATACTTCTGTCAACAGAGATACCTTGGTTGATAAATTATCTACTTTTGAGCTTGAAGAATTTGGACCTTCTGGAGCTGTGAAGTATGAACCCGCTTCTCATGCATCTGCATCATCATTATCAACCGGCAAGCAAGATTGGAAAGCTTTATATGCAAATGAATTGGATGATATGAAGAGAGAAGATGATGAATTTGAGCAACTTGAAGCCCTATTTGCCAGAAGAGTACCTAAAGGACCGAGAGGAAGTAAGTATGAAGGAAAAGCACCTTTTAAATGTTTTGCATGTAATAAGATAGGTCATTTTGCATCTAGATGTCCTGAAAGGAATTCAAGATTTGAAGAGAGAGCTAGAAGATCTTTTAAGCCTAACCCTGGATATCAGAACAAGTATAAGTACAGGAAAACCAGAGACAAATCATGCTACATAGCGGATGAGAAAGGTGTGATTGACTCTGATGATGAACTGACACAAGACTTTGCTAGTGGCTCCGACAATAGAAAGGAATGGGTGTTCTTGGCTATCAAGGAAGATGTTCCAACACTAAAAGAGAATGTACATAAAGAGAAGGCATTTGCTGCTAAAATTGAAGATAGGGATGAATGGGTAATTGACAATGGATGTTCACATTATATGACTGGAGATAAAATGAAATTTTTATCTTTGCAAGAATTTGATAGCGGTCTGGTTAGATTTGGAGATGACAAAGCATGTATCATCAACAAAAAAGGAACTATATCATTGGATGGTAAGCACAATACTGATAATGTTTATTATGTTGAAAGTTTGAGGCATAATCTTTTGAGTGTAGGTCAATTGGTGGATAAGGGAATTCAATTATAATTCAAGGATGGAAAATACAAAATCATTAATAGATTTGGTTTGGAGATTGTAATCGGTACACAGACAAAAGGTAATATATTTCATTTGAATTCCGGTGAGAAGACATGTTTGATTGCACAAATTGATGAGAGTTGGCTATGGCATAAGAGGCTATGTCATGTGAATTTTGATTGCATGGTTAAGATCAGTTCAACTAAGGCAGTTAGAGATATACCTAAGATTGTGAAGCCCTATAATCTGGTATGTAAAGAATGTCAAATGGGAAAACGGGTCAGAACCTCTTTTAAGAGTATACAAGATAAATCTAATGATGTTCTTGATCTTATTCATACTAATTTGTGTGGCTCTGCTACAGTTAAAAGTTTTCAAGGTGATAGATATTTCATGCTAATCATTGATGATTATTCTAAAATGATGTGGGTTACATTTTTAAAGAAAAAATCTGAGGCTTTTGAAAAGTTTAAAATCTTTAAAGCTGAAGTTGAGACAGAGACAGGATTAAAGATTAAATGTTTGAGGTCAGATCATGGTGGAGAATTCATATCTGGTGAGTTTAATAACTTTTGTGAGAAGTATGATATAAGGAGACAATTTTCTGCTCCCCGGACACCTCAGCAGAATGGAGTTGTGGAAAGGAAAAACAAAACTATCTTGGATGTTGCTAGAACAATGATGATGGAAGCTAGTCTACCTTATATCTACTGGAGAGAAGCAGTGAGCACAACAATCTATACATTCAACAAAGTACATATCAAAGGAGAAACCGGTAAGACACCTTATGAATTATGGTTTGGCAATACACCTACAGTTAAGTATTTTAAAATCTTTGGTAGTAAATGTTATATCAGGAGAGAATATCATTAGCAAGTTTGATCCTAGATGTGATGAAGGAATTTTTCTTGGTTATTTTAATGAAAGAAAAGCATATAGATGTTATAACAATAGATTGCAAAGAATTGTGGAGAGTTCTAATTTTAAGGTTGATGAGCTGAATAGAAGTAAAATCAGAGTTTATGAGCAAGAACTGGCAGTGGAAATGATCATAACTGAACTAGTAACACCTTTACCGAAACAGAATGTTGAACTAGTTACTCTGGCAGTATCAGAAAATTCAACAATAACTGAAGAACTGGGAAGAGGAACAGAGTCAGAGGACTTCTAGGTATGTGAGATTGAATCATTCAGAAGATCAGATCATTGGGGATAAGAACAATGAAGTGATGATAAGAAGAAGATTGGCAACTAATCAGGTATGTTTAATTTCTCAATTTGCTCCGATATCAATAATTGAAGCATCTAAAAATGAATGTTGGTTGAAAGCTATGGAAGAAGAATTAAATCAGATTAAGAAGAATAACACATGGACTTTAGTTCCCCAAACTAAAAATAAAAATGTTATTGGAACTAAATGGGTATTTAGGAATAAATTAAATGAAGATGGACAAGTTGTAAGGAATAAAGCTAGATTGGTTTGTAAATGATATTCTCAGAAGGAATGAATTGATTATGGTGAGACTTTTGCACCTGTAGCTAGGATTAAACCTGTAAGATTATTTATTGCCTATGTTACACATAAAAACTACAAGGTTTATCAAATACATGTTAAGTGTGCCTTTTTGAATGAGGATCTTGATGAGGAAGTTTATATTGAGCAACCTTATGATTTTTTCTTTCAGATGATAAAAACATGGTGTGCAAGTTAAGGAAAGTTTTATATGGATTGAAACAGGCACCTAGAGCTTGGTATGCAAAGTTAGATAATTATCTTTTGAAGCTTGGTTTTACTAAAGGTAATGCTGACAGTAATCTATATTATAAGGTCACTAATGATGATATATTGATTATTGAAGTATTTGTTGATGACATTATTTTTGGAGGTGAAGATAAGTTATGCATAGAATTTTCTAAGAATATGGAGAAAAATTTTGAAATGTCTATGATTAGGGAAATGAAATTTTTCTTAAGTTTGCAAATTACTCAGATTGATAAAGGTATTTTCATCTGTCATACTAAGTATTCTAGGAAATTGTTGAAGAAATTTGGTATGGAACATTTTTAAACCAGTAAGTACTCCTATGGTTACTAATGAGAAATTGACAAGGAAAAATGTTTCTGCACCGGTAAATCCTACAAAATACAAATCTATGATTGATGGTCTGCTATATTTGGCATAATGAATGTTGTTTATATTGCATCTAGATATCAGAGTGATCCTAGAGAAAATTATGAGAGTGCGGTGAAAAGAATTTTTAGATACTTGCAAGGTACATCAGAATATGGTTAGTGGTATCCTAAGGATGATGACTTTACTTTATGTGCATATACAGATGTAGATTGGGCAGGAGATGTTGATGACCGAAAAAGTACTTCTGGTGGAGCTTTCTTTCTTGGAAAGAAGATGGTTTCATGGATCAGCAAGAAACAATCATGTACTTTTTTATCTACTGTTGAAGCTGAGTATGTTGTTGCTGCTACTAACTGTACACAAGTCGTATGGAGGAAACAAATGTTGAAGGATATCAAAGTACATTGCATTGGACCGGTAGTTATTCATTGTGATAACTCTGCTGCTATAGACGTATCAAAGTATCTGGTATTTCACTCTAAAACAAATCATATATCTATCAAGTATAACTTTTTGAAGGAGAAGATGGAAGAAAATAAAGTTAGACTGGTTTATGTGAACTCTAAAGAGCAAATTGCAGATATTTTCACTAAGTCTTTGCCTAAAGAATCATTTGAGTACCTGGGAGACAGGTTAGGGGTTTTCGCCCCTCCGGCAGAGAACTTATTGATGCTTTTTGGCATCAATCCGATATGCATTATCAAAGATATTATTCAATCTAACACTGATGTGGGGATGCTACTGCTCAGGGGGAGTGGTTAGCCTTGTGATTCAATGGTTTTTGTTTTTGTTTTGATATTTTTGTCAGATTTTTGGCATTGATGTCAAAGGGGGAGAGATATATGTGAAAAACAGAGATTTACAGAGATATCATTCAGAGGGGGGAGTTTGGTCTTTGTTTCAGAACTTCATTGCTATATCTTTGAGTGGGAGATTGTTGGTTGTCTTCCATTAGGGGAGACTTGTTTGGCATTTCTTGGTACTTAGATGTTTTTCACATCTAGTGTTGCCATCAATGCCAAAGGGGGAGATTGTTGGCCATTTGGAAGTATTGATTATGTGTTGCATTGATGTTTTGTCATTGATGTCAACACTAGTTGTTTTGAATGCTTTACCAGTATCCTTTTGGTCCCGGTAGGTTGTGTGGTGTCTGGTTGGATTATGCTCCGGTATGTTTGGGTTATGGAATTGGCTTATTCGTGCTACTCAGATTCATGCTCAGTCAGTTGGTCTTGTTATGGTTATCAGATGTTATCTTGTTTGCTAGTAAGTTTGGTTTGTGGTTACGACAAGGGTTGCACCGGCAGAGATTTGATGATATGCATAAGTGGTGTTGGTGCGGCTTCTAGTGAAGATTCAGGATGCTGATGGTGATCATGTTTGAGACTTGGTTGATTGAGATTGTTTCTTTAGTGTGTGTGGACCTAAATTGGGTCTCGGTGTATCTAGGTTATGGACCAGCTTTATATAACGTGTGGATTGGACCTCTCGATATGTTTCTGGGATGTCTTATGGATTGTATATTATTTGTTTGGTCTTAGGCCGACATGTTTTGTAATTATGTAATTGTATTATTGTCTGGTGGCCGACCTTATTGTTTATGGTTGAGGATTTGTATATATATCATGTAAGATCTCATTGTAGATCATCATAGGAATGAGATATGGATATGTAATGAGCAAATAATGTAATAATCATTCAAGCAGAGGATTTGGTCGATCATTGGTGATCGAGTTGGGTTTATGTAAGAGGATTTAGTCCTCCGTTATTGAGCTTAACCGGAACTGTATTAGATGTTATCTTTGCAGTTCATTCATTCTTTCGGATTGTAGTCTGGATTTCTATGTAATCAGTGAGACTCCTTTTGTGATGAGCAGTGCGCTATAGGCTATTGGCCTTCCTGCAAGTGCACGCCCCTCAATTCACATACCTACTGCAAAAATATTATCTAACTGTGGGTAGGCTTCCCACCGTGGTTTTTCCCTTTATCGGGTTTTCCACGTACAAATCTTGGTGTCATGTGGATGGTATTTATTCTTTGATTGTTGTTTATGCTTAATTGGTTTATCTGCTATTTCGATATTTGGTTTATGCATTCCAGTATTGACAACTGATTCACCCCCCACCCCCCCCTCTTAGTTGTCTTCTGGTTATTTGAACTATCTAACACTTACCTAAGGCCTGGATATAAAAGGCAAGTTCTCAATTGCCTTAGAATACCAAAATTTGAATCGATAGATTCATGAGTGAGTTGAAGTTCCTTGGTGGAAATAGGTGTGGAATAAGCTTGATTGGCCTAAATGCGTTTTTTTCTTGTGGTTAACTACACTAAACAAATGCCTCACTTGGGAGAATTTACAAAAGACAAGATTTCAGAGTCCTATTTATGTTCTTTGCAATAATAGAAAGAAAAGACCATGGGGCTCTCTAGTAGGGAGTTGCACAAATGCCACCACTTATAAAGTAGAAGAGAAAGCATCCATGACTAGAAGCTTGGACTTTTGTATGCTTTTGTCATGAACAAATCTCAAAATATATGCATCATTCTTATCATCACTCCATGTTATGAAGCACCCTTCATGAGCGAAACAATTCTTACCAAAAATCCTTAAAGCAACAAGACATTCTCCTTCTCAAAATCCAACTTAGAAAAACCATGAGGTTTAGGGAATGTCATGCCAGTTGCCATGAATATGTACATGCTCTTTGCCAAGTGACCATGATTTATCATGACAACATCTAGACATTTGAAATATAGGCGCTTTCTCAAATATGATTCGTGAAAGGGGGTTGGAGAAAAAACAATTCGCAGAAGACGGTTGTGGGTGCAATTCCAAGGATATAGAGGTGAAAGTGGGTTAAAATTGGTACGGACAACAACATTTTTTTTTATTCTTTCAACTATGAAACCACATTCTCAAACAAAACCACCTTTATTGTCACCTCCACGTATACATAAATATATTATTATAAACAATTTTGTATAATAAGAATGATAATTTATTAATATTTTACTTTTGTTAACACACTCACAATATTACATTCCATCCCTCGCTTCCATTGTAGAATGACTTTCAACATAATTATTTTTTGTTATTTACTTAAAAGAGTTATTTTATTTGTCTATTTTTATTTTTATTTTTATTTTAAATATGTCCTCTCTTTATGTTATCTACCTCACCCATTACTCAACCCCTTGCTACCCTTCTAATTATCCATAGGGACCTAATTATAATAGATTTTTCTCTCTTAATATATAACTTCTAAAAAATAGAAGAAAAAATTAAGAATAATCACTTAAAATTTTATATAAGATTCAACTTCAATCTTGACAATAAATTATTAAAAACTCTAACACTTAACCTACTTAATATCAAAAAAAAATTAACACAATGAAAATTTAAACAAAGCAAGATTATTTTTATTATGAAATTTAAAACTATATAGCACTTTACTTATTATTAAACAAGTAAAGTAAAATTATTAAAAATAATATCAATTCTTTTGAACACATAAAGTTTAAACAAAAGTAAAGTTATTAGTAACATGAAATTTAAAATTCTATTAAATATTTGACCATCGAAAAAGTTAATTACATCAAAAGACGTTTTAAAAATTAAAATTAACAACATAACTAGCTCTCTAAACAAATAAAAAATCTCTGACAAATCTAAAAATAAAATAAAATAACTTTGATTTTTTTTATTTTATTCGGCCGATTATGTATCTACTCGTTAACAAGAATTTCTTATCTCAAAAATTTCTGTCACTCTGGAAATCGAACAGTAACTAACTTTCCATTGCTCAGAGAGGAAAAAAGGGAAAATGAAAAATCCTTACCTGTGGCTGGCAAACTCGAAGAGCTTCCCCGTGGGCGAGAAAATGATGCTGCAAATTTCAGCCTCGCAGAGAACAGACAGCTCGCCCGCCTTCTTCAACAGACCTGCTTTGCGCTTGGAGAATGTAACCCTGCGATTTACAGGGTTTTGTATTCTTTGCAGATTCACCTTTCCCCTCACCATTTTATTCCAAGGACACAAATTGCGGAGTGCAAAATAAGAATATTCACACAAGACAACAGCTCTCCACCACTCAAATCGCCATTTGAATGTTTAGACCTAAATCTAGGGTATGTCGGTCTGAATGATTATGTTCCGTATTTTTCCCATAATTAAACAATTAAGTGTCTCTGAACATTTTGACACGTTGTGTCCTTTTCTTCTCACTACTTGAAAGTTAGGTACCATTCACGTCTAAATTCGGTGTATGACGTGTAAAAGAGGAAATGGCCTAAATTTAAACTTTCTGCTGTACGTTGGGAGTGGCACACATGTACTCCGAGGGTGGAGCTATTCTCGTTCCAAAATCTCATGTCAATAATACAAAAAAAATTTAAAATTACATATCAACGATCGTGATCAGTAGATTTAGCTGTGGTTTGAATTTTTCGAACTGGAAAAATCAATAACACTAAGTTTATAACCCTTTTTTGGAGCCAGTTTAGCCGCATCCTACTCAGAGCTCTATGGGATGGATTCCAGCTTAAAAAAGAGTAAATGAAGGAAAAGGTTTCATAATTGTCAGTATAGCTAACTTTGCACACCCACAAGTCTGAAATGATACTGTAGGCGTTTTAAAATGGTCAATGCTTGCCGCACCATACTCTAACATGTCTGTGTGACCTTATTTTAGGGTTTTTGCATCTTATTAACGTTTCTTCTATGTCGCACACTTGATCTTTATCATTTGTCGGCATCTTGTCATTCCTCTGCATTTCTTCCTCTTTCGATTGTGTTTTTCGCATTTCTCAATTTGGTCTTGTCAATATCATTTTCCAATTGCAATCTTTGGTCGTAATCAATTTGTCATATCAATTGGGTATCGTCGATCCTAATTGGTGTCAAATTAGGATTTTGTTCTCAATCTTTATCATTGTCAATCATCTTGTCATGTTAATTGGACATCGTCAACCCTTATTGGTGTCAAATTAGGGTTTTGTCCTTGATCTTTGTCATCTTCAATCAATCTTTGATCAATTATCATCATTTTGGATCCTCTTTCAATCATCAATTATTAGTCAACCTTGTCAATTGCGATCGATTTGTCATCAGTCTTTATCAATCTCAATATCATGTCAACCTTCATCAAATTGACCTTTTATTAATCTTTGATCGATTTGTCATCGGTCTCAATCAATCATCAAATCTTTGTCAATTTTGGATCGATTAGTCATTGATCCTTTGTCTTTTGTCATCAATAATTTGGTCCTTTTGTCAATCCTTATCATTTAGTCATTAATCTTCATCAGTTAATCAATTTCGATTTCTTGTCATCTTGTCCTTTTGATTGCAATCTTTACATTTCTTGGCTTTAATTTTGTCACGACCTAATTGTCATCCTTTCATTTCTAATCTTTCTTCTAGGGTTTAATGATTTAATCATTTAATCCTATTAACTTTTCTCTTTAGGTTAAATGGATTAATTCCATTTATCCTAGGTCTCTCTTGTCGCAAATAAATGTTTCATTTAATTGGCTAATTGTGTCCTCTTTGTGTATTAATTAATAAAAATAAATTATTAATTAATTTCCCCTAATTTCCTCATTTTCTAATTCCATATTTTCCACCGAATTTGCTAATTTTCGAATTTCAAATTTCTTCTAATTATTTCCTCCTAACTTCTCCCACTAATTTCTCCCCTTTTTGTGCTCAATCATGTCATAATTAGTGAAGCTATTTTCTCTCCAATTTGTCATTCAATCAATGAGCTATTTTTGTGGGTAACTTTTCATAAATCAAGTGGCTAATTTCTCTCTCAATCATGTCATAATTGATGAGCACAAATTGCTCTCAATTTGTCATATTTTCACATAGAAACTTGTCATGAAATTGGTCATTCAATTTGACATAATTTTGTCATAATCATGCTAAATTTCTAATTTGTTGCCCTTTTCAAATGCTCATCAATTTTGGAGATAATTTGTCTATAAATTGACTTCTCCTTTCAATCAATCTCAAGCACTTCTCGAATACCCTCACACTGTCGAATTCATTTGCAATCTTGCTTTCTCGCTCACATTTGCATTTTGTAGGTGAAGCCCACATATTTGGAGGAGAGAGAGAAACAATAGAGGAGATATGAAGGAGATTTATGTGCTTTGGTTTGCATTTGTTTCTAAAATCTCACTTACATTCCTTTATTTAGTGTGATAGGATCATTTCTTAGCTTATTAGGGTTTGTGGTTACCTAATTGATGGCTTTAATGTTTTCCATGATTCCTATGTACATTTCTTAGCGAACCCAACATGAACTAACTAAATTTGATCCTTCTTGAATGTCTTTAAGGTGTTTGCAGGTTGAATTTCAATAAAAGCACCCTTTCTGAGCAGTTTCAGGCCTTATGTGTTTGTGCAAGAACTTTTGCGCCCGTGCAAGCTATTTTTGTGCCTGTGCTGGCTATTTCTACATCGATGAAGGATACTTTTGTGCCTGTGCAACGTGCATTGCACTTTTACACCTCTGTTCCCTGATTTTTCCCCCGTGTGCCATGATTTTGCGCTTGTGTGCCCTGATCTTGCACCTATGTGCCTTGATTCTGCACCTGTGTGCCCTGAAACTGCGCTTGTGCAAGGGCAGAACCTAAGGTATAACTGGTCAATTTTACTCGCAACATATGATGATTGTTTTATGTTTCATGCATTTTGGCTTTTTGTGTTACTAATGATCCGCGCAGCACCTTGGCAAAGCATTTGACGAAGACTTATTCACAAACTACTAATGTGTTTGTTGCAGGGCGCGGCCAAAGAATTTCATCAAAACTGAGTGCCTGCAATTTTTAGAGTAGTTGCACACTTCCTTTCTAAGGATTAATGAACACCGTGTATGCCATGATTTCTTTTATTTTATTTGTGTGTTTTCACCCTTAGAAGTGGGTCTGCCTCCCGATTTGCTTGGCACTTCGCACAAGCATTGGTGAGAGGGAACAACCCAAAGTGGCAATGGGCTAAATCCAAGCTCTTCCAAGCCACTATAATCAAATGTGTTTGCAACGAAAGTTGTAAGCAATGGGTGTTGGAATGGCATAGCGACGATTAAATTTGTCGGATCTATGCCCACTAGAATGGATGCCCTGACTAAAAACCCCTGTGCTTAGAGACCAAAACCCTTCTACTTGTTGACTCAAGTATTGTGATATGTGCATGCCAAAGAAACCCCTCATGTGCCCTTCAATTTGAGATAGTAAATTCTTGGGAAGTGATACCCCTTGAATTCGAAGCTTGGTATGCCCGTAGAAGTGAGTGTCATGGAGGGGAGCCAGTGCTATCAAGCTTCTAACTATCCAGTTGAATGAGGTATTTTGGGTAAGGGGATTCAACAAGTATTGTCCTTGTCAGCCTTAGGATTTTGTCATTAAATGTGCACGAGTGTCTTTTGTCAAAGTCAAACAAACATCTTTCCTTTCGTGCTTGTTAAAAGTGAATCATAAACAAAAGACATAATCAACCTTACAAACATTGGAAAAAATAATTTTTCAGGACATATTGTCATCTTCCTTCATTTTTAGTCCATTTCATTGTAATCAACCTTATTTTGCACTTAGGTTTAGAATCATTTCCCTAGGTCTTCATTGCATTGTCATACCCAAGCTAGGTTTTCACTTAGGTTGCAATCTTGCATTATCATTGTCATCCCAAAATTAGATCTTCACTTAGGTCATATTATTTCCTTGCACACCCCTTTCCTGCATTAGATCATATCGTCGCATAGTCCAAAAATTTAGGTCATATCATATTCTAAATTTTGTTAATATTACTTTTTATTCATACCTTAAGCTCATATCATTGCATAATAGGTCCTTGAGCCATTTCATACCCTTAGGTCATTTCATTTCATCTTCTTAGGTCATATTCATATCATATCTTGGGTTCATACTCTAGGTCCTTGTCAATAGTCATTTTCCTTTTACATAATAGTCCCAAAATTAGGATTTCCCAACCTTCAAAAAATCAAATCTCTAGATTAAACCCTAAGTTGTCGTTGGGGAGTCTTGACCTTGTCTGAAATTTATCCTTTTGTCAACATCATTTTGTCAAAACTTTGCTTAGTATCCAAGCATATAGGCGTGGTGTTGTCATTTGTCCCATCATCATTTGGTCCTCTTGTCCGTTTAAGGTCTAGACTTCATTTCATCTTCCCAAGGCTACGTCTTTAGGTTTGCATTTCAAAAGTTTGTCCAAAATCTTGAAAAACAACAAAAACATAGGTTGCACTCTTGCCCTAGATTGCATTTTCATATCCCAAAGTTGCACTTAGTTGTATTTCATTTTCATTTGAAAGATCCAAAAACACCAAAAACATAAGTTGCATTATCAATCATATAGGTTGCATTTAGTTGCACCTCATTGTCATTTCAAAATCCAAAACCTCCAAAAACACAGGTTGCATTGGCATCCTTCTAGGTTGCATTAGTTGCATACATCAATCCTAAAATAAAAATCCCAAAAATATTGCATTGCATAGTGACATGCCTGTTGAAACAAGATCAAAATCCAAGAAGTCACATGAACCAACATATCAAGCTATGTCATTTCCAATGGATAACATGAAAAACATTCAAATGCAACAAAATTAAACCCAAGCACTTAATTCAAATATGGGACCGTCAAGCAGTGTAACACCACAATATGGGACAATACATTTGGGACCACTGCCATATTATGAGCCCATATTTATGCCAATGAGACCAGTATGTCGTAGTGTCCCATAGACACCATCAGGATGTGCACCATTCAATTTTACTCAAATAAACCAACAACATCACATGCAACTCCAAATATCACAACAAGCTATACCACAACATGATACTCGAACTTCAATGGCACATGAATACCAAAACTTGTTACAAGGATTTGGAGCGAATCAAGACCTCCAAAAATAAATTGATCCCCAAAACGCACTAAGTTCTTCATCATAGTCCGATGATTCAGATGACATTGAAACATTCGTCAAAAACCCAAAGTTGGAAAGGAATATGAGCAAACGTTTGAGTAAGATACATAAATTATTTCCTAGCAAGTTTAAAGATATGATAGATGTTGCTACAACTTCCAATGATCAAACAAATGTACGACCACAACATGAAGTTGAAAATTTGTTGAGTTTTGAACCTCATCCAGATGAAATTAATACACAACAAGAGGTTCTAATGACTTGTATGAGAAGCGTCTTTCGAAATCTTTGACAATAAGTGTTCCGCCAAATTCAATGTTTGAAGTAGTAAATAATCCATTATACAACACTAAACCATTTCCACAAGATCAAATGGTAATGATGAAAACATTAGAAAATGTGACGTATCCAAAAGCATCTCAAAATTCTCAAAGTGGGTCGCAATTGAAGACACAAGAGCACTTTACGATTGGAATGCCAAATATTAATAATGTACCAGGAAATTCAATGGTACAACAAAAGGCTTATGAGCAATCAAGTGATACACATGCGATAAATATGAATACACAAGTGACACAAAGTTTGTCGACAACACCTTGTCATATTTTCACATAGAAACTTGGCATGAAATTGGTCATTCAATTTATCATAATTTTGTCATAATCATGCTAAATTTCCAATTTGTTGCTCTTTTCAAATGATCATCAATTTTGGAGATAATTTTTCTATAAATTGACTTCTCCTTCCAATCAATCTCAACCACTTCTTGAATACCCTCACGATGTTGAATTCATTTGCAATCTTGCTTTCTCGCTCACATTTGCATTTTGTAGGTGAAGCCCACATATTAGGAGGAGAAAGAGAAGCAATGGAGGAGATATGAAGGAGATTTATGTGCTTTGATTTGCATTTGTTTCTAAAATCTCACTTTCATTCCTTTATTGAGTATGATAGGATCATTTCTTAGCTTATTAGGGTTTGTGGTTACCTAATTGATGGCTTTGATGTTTTCCATGATTCTTATGTACAGATACATCAGATTTCGACAATTATTTTTTGTTGTCTTTGTATGTGACTTAACTGGTTATAGTTATTGTTTTGGCTTTCGGGTAGTAACAACACACGATGTGGGATGCATTATATGTTCAAGGATCAAAAAGTGGTCATTTCAAAGTGTTGTCTAATACCTACTTAAAGATGCCCCAATAAGTGTGCACTACAACAGCCTAAAAAATGACCAATAGTTATGCACAAATGCTCCAATAGTCATGTGCAATGGGTACGAATAAAGTTGCACAACTCCAAATTAAGTCCAAAAATTATAACTACTAGGGTTAAAGTGGGCGGCTATTTGTACATGTGAAATTTATTAATGGGCTTTTAGTTATCATTTTTTTGGTTTCTTTAAAGTTAGTAATTGAGGGGTTGGGTGAGAAAGGAGTGAACAACAATTGGAACATGGGCAGTAACTAGTGCTTTCCCCCTAGGGAGTGGCATACATGCACTCTAAGGTCTATTTGATACACTCTAGCATAAAAAAGAGTAAATGAAGAAATGGTCTTAATAATGTCTATGAAGTCAAATAGACTATGGGATCTACGAGTAGCAAACAATATCAAAAAGCATAAAAGAAGAAATGCAAACTAGTATGTTGCCAACAATGACAACCATATCATTCACCGATCATACAACATGCACTAGAATGCCAATAAACTCCCCATTTGGCATTGGTGGCAAATACTACAAAACTGTGTCAGTTTTGGCCTCTGTTTCTAACTCCTATAACTCACAATGTACAAGTCTCCAAAATTCCCCCTTTTGCCATCAATGGCAAAGACTATACAAAAGAATTTTTCAAAGTAAAAAGGTCCTTGAAATTTTCTTGAGCTACTTTCAATGAGGATTCCCATGAATATTTTACCTATTTCATGGTGGTGAAGTGTCCATGCATAACTGCAATAAAAACCTCCATATCATCAACTGTCTTGCAATCGAGTTCACTTATGAGGTGGTCTGCTTCTTTAATGTTCATTTGCATAAAGTCAATAATTGGTGTCAGATAGCACTGTAGCTCTAACAAGCTAAGACTCCTTTGTCCTCTTCTTCTTTCAACCTTTTGATTTCATGATTGAACTGTTTGACCTTGCCAGTGAAATTTGATGTTGAACTGGTGAGAGGATCAAAAGAACTTATCAAATCTTGAATTTCTTTTTGAGTTTGATTTCTTTTGTCTTCTAGATCTCTAATGAAATCGGTAAAACTTAAAGATTTGACCATTAATTGACCAATTTCCTGAAGTATATTTCTGACTTCTTCTATTAGGGTGGAGAGGGCAACTTTTCCAACTGATATTTGTTCCATTAAATTTTCTTCTCTCTTGGATTCATATTGCCTTACTGCAACCTTCTCTAGATCGGTTGCCTCTGAACCGATTGTTGTAACAAGAGTACTTAACTGATCAATGATGGGGGCAATATTATCAACAGTAATGTAAGGAATTAGGTCAGAGAGAATTGTCTTGGCCGAATTGAGAATTCTTGCCTTCTTTTTCTTTGCTCTTAACTTAGCCTCTTCAGCCTGAATTTTCAGTTTTTTTGAAACCTTCATCAGCTACTTGGGAGTCATTTTCTTTATATCAATGACCAATTCTCCCTCTTCTTCCTCCTCTGTTTCATCTTCCTTTTGTGCAGTCTCAACTTCTGAACTAGCTGTTATGATGATTTTTACCTTCTTCTTTTCACTTTCATTTTCTAAGTCTAACTTCCTCTTTGTCAGTGGAGTATCCATCATTGCTTTCTTATCCTCTACTTTCTTCTCTTCCTCTTTGCCTTCTTCTGATAGAATAGGATTTGGTGTCAATGAGATTCTGTGAGGTGTATCCTCATAAGGAATGTCTTCAACTATGTCACGAACCGTATTCATGATAATGTGTATTTAAGAGATGAAATGTAGGTTTTTATTTATGCATTGAAATTGAAACAGATTTGAGCATTCATTTTTATGATAATTCAGTTGTAAGGAAATGATGTATGCATTTTATTCATGCAATTTACATGTAATTCGATAACTAGTATTATCTTAATTGGGGATCGTCAATGTTGATGAATCATTGAGTGCAAGTGATGCAGGGACAGGTGAACGAAGTTGAAGGTGAGAACATGACTCAGGTAGAGTTGTTTTTAACTTATGACTTTGGTAGACTAGGGGAATCTCACACACCACAATAGAAAATTGTTTGTGCAAATATGACTTTGTTAAGGCATCATTGTTTGAATTGTGACTTCATCAATGTTTATTTTAAATTGAAATAATTTGAGTAAAAATTAGCCATTATGTTGATTGCATATTTGAAAATGTTCAATAGTTGAAAATTAGGGTTAATTAATTAGCGATTTAACATTTTTTTTATTAAATCTGATTTGGAATACAAACTTTATGTCGACATGATTTCAATGGTATGAAGTTGATTATTTTGTTCGTTGAGAAATAAGTATCATGGTCTCGTCGATTAGGTAATTGTATAAATTTCATATGCATATAAATTCGATGATTATTTATAAGTTAAACATTTTGGAAAAGAGTTCGTGATTTAACTATTTAACGTTCCTTATATAGGATGATTTAATGTTCCTTGTATAAGAGAATGTAATTTTATTAATGAGCATTTTGTTTACAATGATACAAATTTATATACATATTAGTTAGATAACTTTCATTCGATCATGTATACACACACACACACACACACACACACACATATATATATGTATGTATGTATGTATATATGTGTGTGTGTGTGTGTGTGTGTGTGTGTATATACGAAGGTGATTATGAATTATGTGTGTGATGTTACTACTTATCAAATCGCCATTAGTTTTATATTCAAAGTCATACTATATACTCTAGTCGGTTAACACTACCGAATCATGCAGTCGGTATACATAGAGAAGTTGGTATGCATAGTCTAGTCGGTTACAGAGGAAAGCAGTCACAGAATGCAGTATACACCGAGCTATCTACCGAGTATCTTTTTATGTCTACCGAGAAGCAAAGATGACACACCGAGTTGATATACACTGAGTGAAATATGTTACCAAATACATTGAACCTGGACATGCATATGAAAACGTGTTACAAGATCGAGGCACATCTAACCGTTATTACATTGGAAATTGCACTAGAAGATTGTGTATGATTTTGAGATCAATCTAACCAATGAAATATTTTGTATAGTTATTCATTCGATAAATCATGTTTGTAAGATCGAAGCAATGAATTGGATCACCGTCTTGAGAGATCTATTTATACAACATGAATTAAGGGTGTGTACATGTGTGTAAGAAGACTATTACAGAGACACAGAGGTCACCGAGAAGGTTTTCAGAGAACAATCGAAGAACAGAGTAAACAGAAGGGTTTACCGAGTTACTATATGGGTTACCGAGGTATGCTATAAGCAAGGTAATCTATTCTGAGCACATAGAATCTGCTATAACATTTCAGATGTAAAGTTGCAGATATTTGTAATGATTTTATTGTAATATTGTGAAGTAGAAAGAGAATCCTTTAACAGGGTAAAAGACTCTAATCAAGTCTATAAATTGTAAAGCCTCTAACCAGGTGCAACATTTAGATTAAGTGTTGTAAAATCCTTTAGCAAGGTAGATCTAACAGATCTTGTTACTCCTAACAGGCTAAGCTATCAGAAATAGCTAATATGTAGCTCTAACCGAGCACTCTTTATTATTGCAGTAGTGAAGTTGTGGGTGCCATCCCCATCGCAGTTTTTTCTCTCTAACCAAGAGTTTCTGTGTAACCAAAATATATGTGTTATGGAGTGAATCATGTATGATTATTATCTATTTGTTTTAACTTTATTTTATGTTACTGCACTATTCTGTTTATGCATAATAGTAAAGTTATTATTCAAGAAAAGTTTTGAAGTATTGATTCACCCCTCCCCTCTTAGTACATTAGCTTTCCATATTGGGCCTAACAATTGGTATTAGATCTTGAATCTTGGAAAAGGGTTTAACTACCTAAAGAGAAAGATCTTATCAATGGAAGGCTACAAACAATCTCAGAGGATTGTGTATCTGCAAGAAGAGCTGGATCATGCTAATCAAGTGATTGCAGACATGCAAAGGCAAATGCAAAAATCTCTAAAAGTAAGAAGAATATTATCTGATGATTTGCAGGACTCTCAAGAATTAGTGGAACGAATTGAGACATCATCTGAGAACAGTATATCTGAAGAGACTGAAGAAATGATTGGAGTATTGAAAGAAAAGAACAAAGCACTGACTGATCAACTAAAAGCAATGAAAAGAGAACATGAACATTTCAGCACACAAATGACTGAAAATCTAGATGCATTAAGGATAGCTAAGGATAAAGCAAGAGATCTAGAAAGAGAGAAACAACAACTTGAAGTCTTAGTATATGATAAAAATGATGAAATCATAAGGTTGACTGGGATTCAACAAAATATGACAGATCAACTAGGTTATGCACATCATGAAGCAATTATGAAGAATGATGAAAATCAAACATTGAAATTTGAAGTATCAAGATTGACCGATGAACTTGAAACAGAGAAGAAATCTAGAGAAACATTGAAGAAGAGTTATGAAGCATCAAAGATGTTGGATGAGCAATTGAATACAAGAAGACCCAACAAAGATGCATGACTCGATTACAAAGGAAAAGACTCTACCGAGAAAGGAATTCATACTACCGAGAAAGGAGAATCATCAAAGCAAGCTGGAAACGAGAATAACATCAAAAGAAAGAAGCCTATTTGCTACTACTGTGGAAATCAAGGTCATACTGCCAACATATGCCAAATCAGAAAAGGTAAGCAACCGAATATCACTAAGTCCAATGGTTATTGTTACAATTACAATAAATATGGTCACACATCTAATCAATGTAGGACAAAGTCTATTAACAACTATCAGAAGGCAAAATTCAAAGGGTTTTGTAGAAACTGCAATAGATATGGACATAGTACTGAGAAGTGCTGGCTTAAGCAAAAGAACTACATGTGGTCTACACACCGAGCAAACACTGGAGGTTACCAAACTCACACATATCCTTACCGACAATATGTAGCAGTACCATGGGATTACAATACAAGGATATGGTGTGAATGTTGTGGAAGATATGGACATATTAGTGCCAACTGTTTTACAAGGTTTGGAATGAACAACCAAAAATCATGGAGAAATCCTGGTATGGCATGCTTTCATTGTCACAAAGTTGGACACTTGGCTGGAGATTGCAGAGATCAACCTAGAGGAGACATGGAAGAAATAAGAGGCAAATTACAAATGATTTGGAAAAAGAAGGAAGTTGTGTCAAATAAAGAAAGCACCTTACCTACCGAGTTAGGTGCACCTATTCCAAATTAATCGGTAAAGGTATTAAGGGACTGCATTCTCTGAAGGTTAAAATCATAACAATTCCTATTCTATTATGTACTAAATTCAAAAATCTGCATAGTTAAGATGCATTAGTAAGTTCTATCAAAAGTACTTTACAGGAAACCTGTCAAGCCAGTGAATACAGGAAGCCTATCAAGTCGGTAAATGAAGGAAATTTGGTTACTCGGTTAAAACAGAAAGGAGAGTAAATCAGTTAAAGAGGAACTGAGTGCATTTAATGTTTTTGACCTAACCCACACGGAGCCCAATAAGATATTTTGTGTACTTAAAAGAATTTTCGTGGTCATTTACACTTACCAAGTTTTTGAAAGAGCAGAGCAGAGCGATTTCAAGGCGATCAAAACCTCATTCAAAGTGAATTCAAGGTATTTACATCAAATCTCATCGCACTGTTAAGCTAGCTTACCGATCTTATCGAATTTATCTACTGAGTGTGAAGTGTCTGTCATTTGTAAACCGTCAAACCCTAAGGATTCTTTGCTAAGTTTTTACCTGAAATCCTAAATGGTGCCCAAGATCCAAGATCCCATTGTTGTCAAGAATGTAGAGAAGCCCTCACTAAAATACTCTTTGACTCCTAAAGTCACCTCCGAACCGGATGACAAAACCACCTTTTCACTCATCTCGGATCGAGTCTTGTTAGTCGAAGATGTTAGATTCTTCACCAAATGTCATGTTGAGATAAGAGACACCTATGATGAACTATGTACCGATGGTGTATTAAACAACAAGTATGAACACATCAAAATCAAAGGATTGACTAAAGCCCTAACCTATCCTCGTGTGTTCAAGTCCCAGTAGGTCAAGTTTGTTTTGAGTAGAGTTCATGATGATTTCATGTGGCTAGAAGAGCAACCATTTAAAATCACCAAGGAAATTATTCATGTGATCACCGGTTATCCTATCTATGATCATGCACGAGCTCAAAAGATGATATCACAAAAGGAATTGATCAGTTTAACTGGAGTTGAATCTGATTACAGAGGACTAAAACTGAACAATGTCACTGATGCAGAACTTAAGTTTGCCATTAGAGTAATTGGTTACTGTTTCTTCCAATCAGCAAGGGAAAATAGTGTACCCTGTGCAGCAGTTGACATAGCTTATAAAATTGTGAAAAAGGGAATGAAAATTGACTTATGTGAAGTGTTATTGAAGAACCTGTTTGAGAATTTGAACACAATAAGGAAGCCGAAGAAGAACAACTCGACAAATACTCTAAAGTTTGGTTCACTTCTTGTATGCATGTTTTTCTACTTTGAAAAATTCTTTCCATCAATCGGTAAAGTAGTTTGGGAGCTACACCGACCAATCACCTATCAGATTAATGACTTTATCAAGAAACTAGGTGATAATTTCAATGACATAATGGATGATTATTTCAGTAAATTTCAAGAGAAGATGCACAACAGGTATCGAATTCCACCCTAGCTAGTGGAGAAATATAAAGATGATATATGCTTTGAGGTAGATACTGACTACTGTTATGTGAATGTTGTGGAACCAAGGACTCAATCTTTGCCACCTATGGGTTACGAGATTGACTTTGACATCACACAACAACAAATTGATGCATTTATTACATTACCAAGGCATGCTACCAAGCTGAGGTATGGAACCTATGAAGAAGTGAAGGGAAAAGTAAAAATAAGCATTGTAGTACCCAAAGCTACAAGAAAAGGAACAAAGATGATAAAGGTTTTAACGGAGAAATTCGAAGAAGACTCTTCCTCTACACCTATCAAAGGCACTCTTGCCATCATCGAAGAGGAATCAGAAGCTCAAGAGGTAGCTATAACACTGAGCACCGAATTGCCTAAGGGCAAAGTGTTAAAAAGAAAGAAACAAGACACTTCAAAGGCCCTATTGACTCCTCCAACAAAGAGACCTAACACTAGAGCATCAACTGTATCACTGAGTAAGAAACAAAAGAGTGTTACTGCTCCCAAGGTAACCAAGACCTACAAGAAATCTACTCGGAGACTCATTTTGGCAAAAGAGTCTAGTGATACAGAATCTGAAGATGCAAACAAATTCCAGATTGTCAAGAGCAAGAAGGTAAATATACATAGTGTTGAAAACTTATGTGCCAATCTGAAAGAATATGGCGGATTTGGTTCATTTAGATATGTCAAGTATGAAACTAGAAATAATGATGAGAAGAGACAAATTGAAGAAGCTGTCATCTGCACACTTCTAAAGTTCCGGTTAGCTCCATTGGAACTAGTAAAGTCACTTCCAAATGAAGTTTACTTACATATTGATAATATGTGGAAGTATGCAATGGACTCAGAGAAACAAATCAGAGAAAGAAGTCTAGTCCATCTATTTCCTGATATGTCAGTAGGAAAAATAAAGGAACATTTGACAACCTACAATTCAAAATTTCTTGTCAAACAGAGAGCCTTAAAACTGATGAATGGGTTATATATTGACGTAGAGAATGAGACAAAAGCAAAATGGCAAGAAATCTTCAAAATCAAAGATGTTGGTGAACAATCTATAGTTGAAATCATTGATGTCACCGAGCACGAGCACGATGTCACCGACCATGGTCCTGATGCTACCGAACAAGACCCGACTGACACTATTCAAATTGATGAGGATGTCATGGATACAGAGGAACCAGAGCAGGAAATGATAGAAGGCACTACATATGCAAAACTTGTATCTAGTGAATCTGTTTTAGAACAAGTTCAGCCTTATCCACCAATCACTCAACCTGTCTCTACCGAAGCTCCTCAAGATACAACACAAGGCATTGAAGGTCACAAATCTACAACAGGAGAAGATACTACTCAAGAATAGACCTCTCAAGCACCGTCGAGCACTGAAAATGTAGCAGCCGAGACACCCAGTACCGAGACACCAAAAGACACCACAACGGCTACAAGAACCAACCAAAGGGTTGCCTCTATCGAGCAACGTACCGAGGGTTAGCAAGCCTCTCAAGCTATTGTCTTGGTCCAACCAACCAAAGGTAAAGAGAAGAAAGTGAAAAAGCATAGTTTCAAAGTTGACTTATCTAAACCAACAGTGTTGCTCAATGTGGATATATCAAAATTAAAGGGGCAAGCACTCATTGATTTCAGTGAACTACACAAAGCAAAGGCCGAACAAGAAAAATAGATGGCCATACAAAAGAAGAATAAAGTACTTCAGAAGGTGAAGACACTGCTATCAGATATGCTACCTACAGCTACAGTGTCAACCGATGCAGCCATCCATATTCAACTGGATGAACTCCTTAATCAAATAGAAACATCTAGAGTTGATGCATCTGAGTACTTGAGCAAGCTAAAAGACAAGGAGCTTACTGCAAAAATGATAGAAGAGGTACAGAAAGCTCTAGCTATTGGCAAAGTCAAACTTGTCAAATTCATTGCTGAGTTGTCCCCTCAGCTCAAGCACATTCTTTATTTATTTCAGAAACTCTATACATTTTCTTTATTCATTAAAGATATCAAGAATAAAAACTGATGCAATTGAGAAAGAGATCACCGATCTCTCAAATAAGTTGACCCCAGAGCCCAATTCAGTTCAGAATTTTTATACCAAGCTTCAACAGCTCATGGCTCAACAATTGGAACTCAGAAATGAAGAACATAAGATCAGGATGGATATAATGACACTCCAGAAATTATTCCTTCCTCATCTTTCATTAGTTCAAGAACAGATTAACCAAGCCACACGCCTATCTACTACACAAGAGGGAAGCACTCTTGATGGCTTAATATCACTATTGGCTGATATTCAAGCACAAAATTCTTTAATGGAAAGTGTAAAGGATGCACTCTGTGTTGCTCTCACCGACGCCCAGAAAAAGTACAAATTCATTTTTGACCAGTTACCACCCCCGGATGGAAATTAAGTTTTTTTGATGTTTGTCAAAAAGGGGGAGTAATACAATATATTTGGGGAGTAATACAGTTTTGGTGATACAGTTTTGATATAGTATTCGGAGTATTGAATACAGGAGGAGTATACCGAGCAGAGTATGCAGAGTATCCAAGGACAGTAAGCAGAGCACACAAGCACAAAACCGAGCATGAAAAATCAGAGTTATGTACAGTATAATGATAAGGGGAGTATATGTGAATATACTATTTCATTGACTATTGTATATACTGTCAAGTATAGTCATTTTGCAAAGTATATAGATTTTTTTTTGAGTTATGACTTTAAAAGTAGTTTTTGTCAAACATCTCAACTATTGTCAAAAGGGGAGATTGTTACTACTTATCAAATTGCCATTAGTTTTATATTCAAAGTCATACTATATACTCTAGTCGATTAACACTACCGAATCATGCAGTCGGTATACACAGAGAAGTCGATATGCACAGTCTAGTCAATTACAGGGGAAAGCAGTCACAGAACGCAGTATACACCGAGCTATCTACTGAGTATCTTTTTATGTCTACTGAGCAGCAAAGATGACACACCGAGTTGATATACACCGAGTGAAACGTGTTACCAGATACATTGAACCTGGACATGCATATGAAAATGTGTTACAAGATCGAGGCACATCTAACCGTTATTACATTGGAAATTGCACCAAAAGATTGTGTATGATTTTGAGATCAATCTAACCAATGAAATATTTTGTATAGTTATTCATTCAATAAATCATGTTTGTAAGATCGAAGCAATGATCTGGATCACCGTCTTAAGAGATCTATTTATACAACATGAGTTAAGGTTGTGTACATGTGTGTAAGAAGACTGTTACAGAGACACAAAGGTCACCGAGAAGGTTTTCAAAGAATAGTCAAAGAATAGAGTAAACAGAAGGGTTTACCGAGTTACTATATGGGTTACCGAGGTATGCTATAAGCAAGGTAATCTATTCTGAGCACATAGAATCTGCTATAACATTTCAGATGTAAAGTTGCATATATTTGTAATGATTTTATTGTAATATTGTGAAGTAGAAAGAGAAACCTTTAACAGGGTAAAAGACTCTAATCAAGTCTATAAATTGTAAAGCCTCTAACCAGGTGCAACATTTAGATTAAGTTTTGTAAAATCCTTTAGCAAGGTAGATCTAATAGATCTTGTTACTCCTAACAGGGCAAGCTATCAGAAATAGCTAATATGTAGCTCTAACCGAGCACTCTTTATTATTGCAGTAGTGAAGTTGTGGATGTCATCCCCACCGCAGTTTTTCTCTCTAACCAAGAGTTTCTGCATAACCAAAATATATGTGTTATGGAGTGAATCATGTATGATTGTTATCTATTTGTTTTAACTTTATTTTATGTTACTGCACTATTCTGTTATGCATAACAGTAAAGTTATTATTCAAGAAAAGTTTTGAAGTACTGATTCACCCCTCCCCTCTCAGTACATTAGCTTTCCATATTGGGCCTAACATGTGAATATTTAAATTACGCTTGAGTGATTATTTTATCGTTATATAATCTTGTCAATTCGAAATAATATATTTTTTTATGCATATATATAATTTAGATTATATATCTTATTATTTTATTGATCTCTTTACTATAACATGTAATATATAATAGTTATGTATTATATATAAATATTTATATATTTAATATTACTAAAAAGGTGGCGGGTTATTAGTTAGCGATAGAAGCTGAACCGGTGGACTGTAAAGACGTCAATCTAGGATCTAACCCTAAACTATGCTTTATTCATAAATAAACTTAAAATTTCAATCTCTAAGCATATTTTATACAAAATATAAGCAAACATCGAATATATCATAATAATGCACATGAATAATACAATATCCAATACAAAGAAGTTCTCATTTCCTACTTAGGCTTCCAAATTGCCTTAAGAATATACAAAAGATGCATCTGTCGATCTTTAGTCTGAGTCGCTTCCTTTTGTCTTTCAAACGCAGACGAGAACAAGAATCAAGCGCTTTTTCCGCCCAACCTTGAAGCTTATGCTTCCCCGGAATTCTTGGTCAATCAAGAATACCCGACCCTGCATGAATTGGTTTAACCAAAGAATTCGAAAGCAAGAGGGAATCTGGTGCATGCCTAGATGATATATGCATTTTCATTTTTCCTACTTCATTCTAAGAAACAAACATTCGCTATCATACTAGGATGTGGTAGAGAGTATAAATAAGGAATTTCCATCTTTTTCTACGGATAATTCAAACAATAACTCAGCCGAGTATATGCCATGCACAACAAAATAATAGTTGGAAAAAACAACTATTCTCCCTAAAGCATCCACATTCGGCACTCGTCCCGAAAGGTAAATTTTTCCATCTCAAGCTTAACCCTAGCTTGATTCCCTCAAACACAAATTCTTTGAGAATACAATCTTTCTAAAACAAAAATAGAGATATCATTTTTGTTGCTTACTAATCGTTACTTGTCTAATATATCTATCACAGACAATCTTTCGTATTTTGGAAAATGACAAAGCAATAATCTTAAAATCAATCTTTCGTCTAAAATAAAGTACATACAATAGAAGGTGTTAAACATGTATGAGATTAATCTCATATGTAAACAAAAGTATATAAACACATTCTAAAAATAGAATTAAAACTAAATATTTTTGTGCAAAGTACGATATTAACAACCTCTTTTCTCTAAATTCTTTTCTTTTATTCCACAATGGTTTATAAAGCATTTCAAATACGATATTAATAATTGATACCCATTTGGACGTACATATCTATTATCGAAACTTCCTTTTCAACACATTTTACACCAAATTTAATGAATAAAATAAAGCGTAAACAAAAGATTCTAACCTCTTGGAAACTTAGAGTGGATTGTAAGCTTTTGACCTTGTCGTTCTTCGTCAAATGATTCCATGCCTCGATCGCAAGTCTCTCTTTCTCTCTAACTATTCTTATCTCTATCCAACTATCTCTCTATCACTCAATCTCCACGATAATATCCAACTATTCTTCCTCTACATCCAACTATCCTTCCTCTCTATCGAACTATTCTTCCTCTCTATCACACTATTCTTCTTCTCTATCAAACTAATCTTCTTCTCTATCAAACTAATCTTCCTCTATCTCAAACTATTCTAACTCTCCCTTCAAGAAATTCGCTCTTCTAATCTCGTGTGAGAAAAGAATGACCAAATGAGTGTGTGCATACGTCTATTTATTCAAATCTGTGGCTATGTTTGCTGCTATCCTCTGGGTCTTATTTACTGTTCCACTATGTGGTTGTATCTATAATCTCCATGCAGTAGTTGGTTCTAACTGTAATCTCCATGCATGTTTTATAAATTAAATACAACCCCCCGGTTCATGGCAAGATCAAGTCTTATTGTTTAAAGCTTCCAACTATTTCAGTTTGAGCTTTACTTGCTACATGAGTCAATGCTTTTTACACGTGCTGCGTGGGATGAAGGAAATGTAACTGAGTTTTATTTAACATGAGCTAAGGCTATTTCAATGCTTCCTATTGTTTCTGCCAATTCTTCTCAGCTAAATCACCTAGGATCGGGGTTGCATGCCTAGTCACCCATCATGGGTCGTGGGAGAGTTTAAGTCTCCATCGTGATGTGTAATTGCTTTGACCACCGTGGATGGAGGGAGTGTTTTGCACATTGCTTAAGTTTTGATAGTGGTAGAGGTGGTATCTTAAGCTACGCTCACCTTAACAACCTTGCCTCCACGTTTGATCTGCGTTTAAAGCTTTAACATCAGCTACCGAGGGTGGAGGAAAACTGTTAGCAAACCGACCAAAGCGGCTATCGTGGGTGGAGGAGTCTATTTACTCACCGACCAAGGCGGCTATTCCTTTGGCTTCGACGGTCGACCACCTTTTTTAATATGCCACCTTTATTAATATGTTTAAATAAAGTGATATATAATATTAAATGACTCTTCTTTTAATATTAACATTAAACTTTATATATATATATCGAATTACTTAGTTTAATTTCATAAATACATATACAATATTTATAAATTCATTATTTCAAATGGTCATGATCATAAATCAAGAAGATAATCACTTAAGCATATTTAAATATTCAATATATAAATGTATATATATATATATATTATGGATTTTTATAAAATAGATTATTCCTCAAACCTATTTACATATTTGATAATTACACTCTTATCTATAAATCTGTGATCAAATTATCATTAGAATTCATATACACATAATGCGTATATATTTTTGATCTCAAATGATTACGTATATGTATAAACAGAAGTCTCGACGAAATCAAATTTCACTATTATTGCATATTGATATATGTATATGATTGAATAAATTTCTCATATATATATATATTAGACTATTATTCAATTTACAAAATTTAAATTCGTAAGTACTGTTTTCATACATTTACATACCTGAACAAGAAGGACATAAAAACCTAGGGTCGATATTCATTTTTGAATCATCTACACATTTTATCTCTTTTAACCATAAAACATACTATTTCACAATTAATCAAACAACTTATATTTATTTCAAACACTACTCACATCATGCAATTAATGCACATATATAAACATTTAAATCAATCTACCTCTTATTCCAAATTCATCATTTCAATTTGAACAAATACTCAAATAAGGTCATTTAAATCATCCATATTTTCAAGATGCAAATATAAATCCTAATGTGGTGTGTGAAAGATTCCCTTTTCTATCGAAGTCGTTCAGTTAAAAGCAATTCTACTTGATTCTTGTTCTCACCTTCGACCTCCTTCACCTCATCCTGCATTACTTGCACTCAAAA
Organism: Cryptomeria japonica; assembly: GCF_030272615.1. Taxonomy (NCBI): domain Eukaryota; kingdom Viridiplantae; phylum Streptophyta; class Pinopsida; order Cupressales; family Cupressaceae; genus Cryptomeria; species Cryptomeria japonica. Next base: position 49,340,991 of record NC_081407.1, on the reverse strand, counting down.
TTTTATCAGCATTGACAAACCCAAACGAATATTGAATTTCATATCATTTGCAGGAGTAAAAAGCATATTATATTTCCTCATACTAGATTATGAATGATCTAATCTATTTTAAATTTCAAAATCACATTACATCTTTAAATTGCACAATATTAAATAAAATGATTCGTGACATGGACGGTGGTCAAGCCGATTAAACTAGTCAACTTGGCACACAACCCACAGTAACAGAGGATGCCGATGAAGGTGGTCAAACTGGCACCTCAACTATCAGTAAACGTAGAGTTTGGTAGGTCATCGACATGGATAACCATGGATGACTTGGAACGAAGGCGATAATCATGCACATAACAAACACTTAAGTGTTTGTAGTAGGATTTAACGTTGTCGACCTCCCCACCAAGCAAGTGATCAGCCACGATCTTTGGTTGTAACCGTGGGAGGGAAGAATTAACAGGCACGTGGTGCCATAGAGTTTGAAATTTAGACGTTAGGAAGCTACAAACTCCTCGATGCATGGTCGACTCATCTACTCCAAACTATAGAAGATGTAATGAAAACTACCATCTCTCCAAGATGTGTAGACTAGAGATAAAGATAAACTGATAGCACAAAGAAGACTTGATATAGTTAAGTTGAAGACCTATCATAATGCAGGAGAAGACTTCAATTTAATAACCCTAACCGAGCCTCAAATTTAGGAGATATCATAGGGAATTTAGAATAAATATAGGCATAGGATAGATAGATGGGGACACAGAGAGAGGAAGAAAAGAGATAGAAAGTAGCAGAGCAGATAGTAAGATTTTAAGATAGTATTGCAAAGAGAAAGAGAGAGAGAGAGAGAGAGTTGTTTTAGAACAGATTTAGAAGAAGGATAAGAGATCGGTGATAGATATCAAGCAATCAAGGAAGATGTAGATCCATTTAGAGGAGGCACTACAGAGATCTTTCAAACCAGTTTCAAGCATAAAGAGGTTGGAATCTTATTTATTTTGGTTATAATTGCAATAAGGAAGTTAGAGAGTTAAAGCTTTGTATGTAGTATAAGATTTATTTTATGATATCCCATATTTTAATTGAATATATGTTTTTATTCCCTGAATAGATGAAGAAAGAAATCTTTAGGTGGGATATATATTGAAGTAGTTAAGATGGTTAATTTTATTCTTTAAAGATAGTGATTATTTGCGAAGGGATTAGGTTAGAATTTCAATTAACGAATGTGTGCTCATACTTTATTCCTTTATATGAAAGAATATCATACTTGTGATACACCTTCTTTTTATTTGTATCTATTCGAAAATTGTTGATGAAATTATATTGCTTTTCAAATTTTGAAAGATTGTATTCAATTAGGTGAAAGAGATGAAATAGTGTTTATTTTACGACAGTAATAGGGAAGATGTTATTCAATTAGTCAAAAGATTGTATTCTTAAAATTTATTCTTCTTTGTGGGAACCAAGCTATGGAAATGCTTGTGTATAAAAAGCTACCTTCAAGGATGGGTGCCGAATATGGAATCTTAGAGAGAATAGTTGCTTTTCCAACTATTTATTTTTGCTATGCATGGAATTATACTCGGCCGAGTAATGATTTGAATTATCCATAGATATAGATGGAATTCTTTATTTTATGCTCTCTACCATATCCTTGATTGATAATGAATGCTAGTTTCTTAAAAGAATTAGAAAAATGAAAATGCTTGTATCATCTAGGCATGCACCAGATTCCCTCTTGTCTTTCAAATTTTTTGGTTAAAACAATTCGTGCAGGGTTGGGTATTCTTGATTGAGCAAGAATTCTGGGGAAGCGTAAGCTTCAAGGTTGGGTGAAAAAAGCACCTGAATCTTGTTCTCGTCTTCATTCAAAGAACTGAAAGGAAGTGACTCAGAATGGAGATTGACGGATGTATCTCACCTTCTTTCAATTTGTATATTACTTAAGGCAATATGAAAGCCTAAGTAGGGAATAAGGATATATATATTGAGAATTTGTATCTTTCATTTTACATGAAAATTGTATTTAACTCTTTGATATCTAAGGTTGTCTTATCAACTTATTGATATTTCTTTATATATGTATGAAATAAACTTCTTAATTGACCTATGAGTTTATTTATGAATAAAGAGTAGATTATGTCTTATAGACTAATTTACATGTTTACAAACTATCACTTCATCTTGACCGGGAAGCTTAGTTTGATCAACTTTCTTCACCGATGTAGTGTGAACCGGCTGCTCAACATCCTTTGTTAGTTTGGGAATGTCTAACACAACATTTCCTATAATCTCATTAACTGAGAAGACATCAAAACCTTCAATAGAGTCTTTTTCCTTACCTTTTTCTTTGTCAAGGACAGTTGTACCTTGGTCCTATTTTGTTTCCTTTTCTATTTCTTCTTCAACTTCCTTTTATTGATTCATGATTTTCTTCCACAAGGCAACACCTTCTTCGTGCACTGCTTCAACTTTACCTAATACCACTCTCCCTGTTCTATTTCTTATTTTGAAATGTTGAATGCATGCTTCAGCCACTAGTGAAGCTTGATCAAGGTCTAAATCATGTTGCACTTCCATGAGTACTTTTATTTTGTGTTGTTTCTCAATAGCCAGAGTTATTTTCCATCTCCCTTCAATTTGATCTGCACATCTGATGGGATTAATCCATATAATTCACTAGGATTCCTAAAAAACTTATGCAAGTTCCAGATTAGGGCTTCTTCAATTTTCCTTTTGTATTCTTCATTATTCAGGGAATATGTTCTTCCAACACTAGACAAACCTCCAAATTCTTTGATCCCATGGACCAATTCATCAACTGTTGGAGCTTTGTTTCTTCCACTCCTGCTAACCTCTTTAATTTCTACATCTGATTGGTTGTCAGTGATATCACCCTCTTTCTCATCCTTTTTGATCTTTGTATGAACTTTTACTTTACTCTTCTTCTTTCTGGTATAAGTCACTCCTACTGGTCTATCTTTACTTGGGGAAGATACAGGAGTACCTATATCATTTTCTTTTGTATATGTTGCAGGATTGGTTGCTGCAGTCCCCTTGGCTTTTGTCTTTGACACTTTCTTCTTTCCACCTGTTAATTCTTCATCTTTATTAGGGTCAACCCCTGATAGTACATTAGCACCAGTGGAGGTAGTGGCACTGGATGTTTCACGTCCATATTTCTTGTCAAGAGTGTCAATCATTCTTCTTACTTTCCTTTTCATGATTGCCACCTGAAGTTCTTATTTTATTTTGGAGCTTGCCTCCTCACAGGTTCCAAATCTCTTTGCCTTTGAGTTTATTGGTTTGGACAGTAGCATATTGACGTGAATTTTAACAATATCTGCTACAACATCATAGCCCATAGGTGGAACCCAAAAGGTTTTGGGTTGAACTACTTGAATGATACAACAATCTATGTCTACAAGAAATAAAATGTTGTCTTTGTATTTCTTTACTATACTGGTTGGAATTATTTCCCTCTTGTGCATCCTAATTTGAAATTCCTTAAAGTATCCCCACATTGTTTCACCAAACACATCTCCTAGATCTCTAATAATTTCACCTATCTGAACCATGATAGGTTTCTCTTCAAACCATACTATTTTACCCTTACCGTGGAAAAAGTTTTGCAAATAGAAAAATATGCATACCAATAGTGAGCCATATTTGAAATATTTTTTCTTGTCTTTCTTAATTCTTTCCATGTTCATGCCATAAATTAGATTTTAATCATCTCATAAATATTATAGGTTGCATCCTCCTTGATAATTCGATAGGCAACATGTATGGTACCGCTCAACGCACTATTTATCCGGCTTGATTGATAAACCTTATAACCCAGCACTGCAGAAGCAAATCTTACTTCAGCATCCTCAATATGGGTGGTTGTCATTTCTCTACTATCACATTGGGATGTGGTTAATCAGATGACTTCAGATGATGAAATCATTCTTAGGGTTAATGCTTCACCTATTGCACTAAACCCTATAACTCTTCAAATCACCTCCTTTGTGATCTTGATCGGTGCTTGAGTTTCCAACCACAAGAATTGATCATGAACTTTGCTGAGTACATACTTAACCCAATCCTCATGAAACATATCAGGAAAATCAACAACATTAGACAAACCCTTGGTCTTTAGAGGTAGATATTCTAACTTCAATTGATCATTAACACATAACCCTTTAAGATCATTTCGAATGAATTTATCTCCAAGTTCTTCAAGCTTGCAATGAATGTATGAATGAATGTCTTCAACCAATAATACACTGGAGGGCACAGATGATAAGGCACCAGTCATGTCGATCTAACCGGCTTTCATCGGATGCAGCTTGAACTCAGGTTGGGGTTCTTTGATAGCTTCAACCAACATAGGAGTCGATATCGACACTACCATGATGACCTTCAAACAAACTTTTGTCAAATGGGGTTTGAATACTTTTTTCTCAGAAATACCAACCACCACTATCACTCTCCTTAAACTTTCCGCACAAAAAATACTAACAAGATTTCAATCGCCTTTGATCGCACAAGAGATCAACAAAGTTCACAAGAAATCAATGTAAATGAAAATGTGTTGACATTTCCTTATTTATTCGTTGAGATTTATCGATGTAATGATACAACGATTAGTTTTGAAACTTACAACTTGAAGTACACCGATTTGCCTTATACCGATTGTTTGTTACCGATACCGATACACAAACAATTAACTCACAAGGCATTTCTCAAACAAGAACTTTAGTCTAACTTTTATGCATCTCAACTATGCAGATAGACATAATTTTATATTGGTAAAGGGGATACAAAAAATAATCTTACCATATGTGCTTCCCCTAGGCATCAGTATGCCTAGCTAGAAGAGGAACTGTCATCAGCAATGGACGATGACTTTGTTTCAGAATGACCTTCTCCATCTTTTCTTTCTTCCTTATTGATCCATGTTTTTTTCATTTCATTTATTAATTCTTCAATTGTCTTCTTTCCTTTCAGGTCATTTTGCTCTTTCTTCTTGCTAAACCGGTTCTTGTCTTCAGACTAGTTATAGGATCGGTTCCTGCACTCTCTGGCTAAGTTACCAATCTTATGGCAATTGAAACATACAATACTAGTTGTCCTCCATGGTCCTGAATAATTTCTCTAGCCCATTCTCATTATGCAATTTTCTACAACATGACCAAAATTACCATGCCTGGAATAGGTGACGTTGAACTGATTACTCCTTTTATTAGGACTGCGCGGTTTGAATGGTGATCTTGATACATTTGACTTGAACCTGCATTCTTCAGATTTGTGTCCGAACTTATTGCATGTGAAGCAATGTCCATTAAATCTTCTTTTATTTGACATACTGCTAGATTGAGATCTACACTCATAAGCAATGTGGCCATACTTATGACAATTATGGCAGTAACCATCAAAGGTGAAAATCTTCTTTTGACTAACTAGTTTATTTCTATAGTCATTAGTCTTATGACCCAATTTACCACAATGATTACAAGAGGATTTAGAAAACTTCATACCTTTCACTTCTGAATGGTTCCTTTTATCAACCTTCATCTTTTTGGATTTAGATGATTCTCCAGTTTCCATAGGACCTGTATCGAGGTAACCAAGACCGGTCGTTTCCTTTGTTCTTCTCTGAGCCTTCAACTATTTATCTACCTTCTGAGAGCTTTCATTTAATTTCCCCAGCTTTTCATTTCTCTCATTTTCAGTTTTCAACTCACTCTTGAGTTGTTCAATCTCTTTCATCATCTTCTCCTTTTCTTCTGTGTTATCATGCAAATGCTTATGTATGTATTCATTCTCCTGAGTGAGAATTCAGATTTCTTCATCTTTCTCAATCATGATTGCATCATTTTCTCTTAAGGCATCTTCAGCAAGCCTCCTGGCTCTTTCAGCTTTTGACAGATCTTCACCTATCTCCCTTTTTCTTTCATCAACACTTTTGTTGGCTTCCAGTATCTCAGTCATTCTTAGGGCCTGAACTTCTTGTTCTCTTTTGATATGTGTGATTTCTTCAGTAAGCTTCTTGTTCTTTTCCATGAGTTCTGAGACTACTTCTTCAGCTTCTTTAGATCCACTTTGTTTAGAGAGTTGATCTATGATGTCCTAACTCTCATTTAGTTGTTGAGCTAATTCCTTTCTTTTTACAAGAGATTTTCTCAGTCTCTCTTTCAGTTGAGCAATAATTTCACTTGCTTCATCAATTTTCTTCTGATACAAATCTGAAGAATGGAGGTTCTAGTCAAATGTATTAAGATCACCGTTCAAACCGACCAGTCCTAATCAAATGAGTAATCAGTTCAAGGCTACCTATTCCACATGTGGTAATTTTGGTCATGTTGCAGTAAGTAGACTGGTATACCGAGTTTAACTGGCTAAGCAATGTATAGATAGGCTAAGTAGTGAGTAGAACGACACACAGGAGGTCAACCAACAAGTAGTGAGTAGACCGGCACAAAAGAGGTCAACCGGCTAAATAGTGAACAGGTCGGTATACAAAAGGTAATCGGCTAGGTAGATTCTGATTGGTACAACTATAGAGTCTGTAACCGATAGACTGGTAACATTCAGTTAACATCTAGTTAAACCAACAGTCTTCTCCAGTCAACCGGTAGACTTATCAGCATGAACGAATGTCTTGACAAAGATTCCTGCAATGATTTCTAGAGAGTGATTTATGGTGTGGTAAAAATTTTTTGAATCCGATGTTTTGGAGGGAAAGTTGGCGACAAATTGAAAGGGTAATAAATTCACATAACTCATTCTGATGAGGTTGTTGTTCATATGAAAAACTGAAAATGTGAAACTAAACACATGGGGAGTAGAATAGAGTGCTGAGCTGAGTGAAAAAGGACCAATAGAGCGTAGAGTTGAGGACCAGTAAATCAGTAGAGGGCAGAGCCAAAGGTATATTTAGGAAATCGGTGTTGTGCAGAGTAGACACAATCGATATAGATATAGTATGATTTTCAGTGTGATCTGATTAAGCTATTAGTAGCCTCTCCAACAGATCATTTTTATGTTGCTTTCTAACCATTGCAACTAAAATCCCTTAATAGGATGGACTTTCACAGGTCCCATTATAAAAATCCCTTAACCAGGTGTCATCTTAATTGGTGATCCTAAGACCTTTAACAAGGCTACCTTTAACAAGGCTACCTTTAACAGGGTAAAGGCACTAACAGAGCTTAATCAAAATCCCTTAATCAAGTGGCACCTAATAGTGTCTTTGTAATCTCCTATCAGGGATGATTCCTCACTGGGCATACTCTAGAAAAGTACAAATGTTGTGAGTTCCTACTCACACCATGGTTTTCTCCCATTTGGGTTTCCACGAGATATATCTTGTTGTCACCATGTATCTTTTCATGCATGCATATTCTTCTACAGTAATTATTTATATTGATGAATGTTAAGTTAGTGCAAACTTAAAGTAAAAGTTTTAATTGAGTTAAAATTGGTATAGTGTTGATTCACCCCTCCCCTCTCAGCATCGGTTGGGAATAACATAGTCAACACTCAAGCAACCCATATGTTGTCAAAAAAAATATTAAACTAACTTGTCAATAAATATAAAATCTTGGAATGAGCTGGCTGAGAAATTTATTTGTCACTTCGCATTTAATATCGAAAATGAGATAACAATGTTAGATTTATGCAACACAAAGCAAAAACCAGGTGACTCAATAATGGCATTCTGCAAAGATGGTAAAGTCTAGTTAGTCGATGTTCTCTTGATATACCTGAAGAACAACAAGTCAATTTGTTCATACAGAACCTGGTGCCATAAATGATGTATGAGTTAAAATTAAAGGGTCCAAGTTCAATTAATAAACTCATCAAAAAGGGAATTGAAATTGAGAATGTACTCATTGCCAAGGGGATAATTAAGGTTAATAGAGATGACAATAATTCAAGTAATTCAAGTGACAAAAACATATTTTGGTCCAGAAACAAGAATGTCACTAATGATGGTGTAGTTGACGCAAGGACAGTAAATGCGAATAAACCAAAGTTTGTTATCAAAAGAATGAATGCTCCTAATGCACCAGCTTCTCAACCTATTCAACAGATGTCAAATCAAACAAGTAATGTCATTCAACAATCACAAAATGATCAACACAATCAACAACAGCAAGGCCAACAACGTAGGCCTTTAAGGTCAAGAGATGGGACTCCTCATCAATTTACGCCATTGGGTGAGCCTATTGAATCGGTAATGAGACAACTTATTCAAGCAAATTTTATCAAGTTGTCGAATGACAAAGAGGAACCATTAGTAAAACCACATTGGTGGAATGACAATGCGTACTGTGAATATCATCAATCTAGAGGACACAAGATTGCGTCATGCTTTCAATTGAAACATATTATCCAAGACTCATTGGACTAATTGTGATTGAAGTAGATCCATCCTCTACAACTTCTAACGTTGATCATACAATTTTCAAGACTCCTTTGCTTGATCATGACAAGGGAAAACCCTCTTCCTCAAATTTGATTCAAAAGGGCAATCTGAATTATACAAGTCCGAGTCATAATAATTATAGTGTCATAAAATTGCAACCCTAGCAATTTTAACCACATTTGAAGTCCTCACCTTGGTGACGACACCCTCCTTCTTGACCAAGACCCCTTTCTGCATTTTCACCCCATTGTCCCCTTCCTGTTTGAGCCTTGAGATAGCCTCAAGACCTTATCTGAGCCCCAAGATAGGGCAGGACAGGGGCATGGTGCCCCTATCCAACCCTCTTAGGGTGGCCCCAAGTTAGGTCCCCCAGACCCTATCTACACTTCGGGATCCCAAATCTCCATGATGTTGGCCTTTGGTGAGATGAATTAATCTTCTAAGGCATGTATAAAAAGGGAGTTGTTTTTCTTATTTGCATAAGAAGAAATTAGATAAGCAAGCATAGGCGAAGATATACATCATCAAGCATTCAAGTCTTCTTCATTCATCCTTTGGAGAAATATTTCGCCATTTATTTGCAAGCATGTATGTGTGTTAGGGTTTTGTCATGTTACATGCCATTCCATGCAACGCTTGTGATTACATTCAAGAAGCAAAGCAATCATCATCAACAAGTTGCAGATCTGCAAGGTATACATTTACATTGTTTACATTCAAGCATTTGCAATTACTTTCTTTCAAGGTTGATTCCTAAACCGGGGTTTGACTGAGGGAAACCCTTATCCACAACCCCTTTTCCTTTCTTTTTTGTGTGTAGGTTGCAGGTGCGCAGTTGTAATTGCAGGTTTGGGCTTCATTTGCAGAGACAAAAGAACCCTTTTCATTTCGCAAATTTTGTGGAGGACCATGTACACTCCCACCACAGTCTGGATGACTTTTCTCCAAATTTGCAGGGCAAATCCGTATTAGTCTAGTTAGCTCATATCCAAAGTTACAACGCGATCCCGAACCGGTAGCTCCCCATTTCACTCATTTTCTCTCTCTTTTCCACAAAGTCAACAAGTCAACTTTCTTATTTACAAAAGAGGGCAAAACACACTTCAACCCTTGCAATCCACTTGGAATTCACATCCTTTTCTCCCTTGGATTTGGATCTAGTGGATTCAAGCCCCTCTTTTGAATGTAAAGTATCTCCAAGTGAAAATCATCCTAGTGACTTCCTTTCTCTCTCCTAGGTGGGGAGTCCCTAGGGTTCAATTTTCCACTTTACATTTTGGTGAATCCGATGTCTTACACATTAATTTTGATTTCTCATTATTAGATCTAATTAATTTCAATTTGGATTTCAAATTTTCATTTCCATGTTTGAGCTATTTGCAAATTTTAGAGGTTAACTGCATAAAAACCCTAATTTTTCATTTTGAGAAAATTAAGCTTGTCAAGTGCACCTTTTTAATTGTTTCTTTCAGATCTGATTTTCATCTCAAAATTGCGATTCAAATCTGAGTTTTTATTTTGAAAATTCAGTGGTTAAATAATAAAACCCTAATTTTTAAGATCTTTCTATTTTCGACCTTTGACTGCAAATTTGACCGATTTAGAC